>NC_028637.1:95047614-95102908 GCF_001406875.1 Solanum pennellii
CCCCCCAAAAAAAAAAAAACTTCCTTTTAGCTTCAATAGTCTTTAGTTATCAAGTTTAGTGTGATTGTGAACACCTAATTTGAGCATGTGTTTCAGTAGTGGATTTGGTGTGAAAAGCTTAGCATTAACACCTTCTCCCGGTCAACAAAATTCCTTAACCGGTTTAGTTTTCAGTCTAACAGAATTCCTTACTAGATCACACACCAATAATTCAAGAGTCGAAAACTTTCCTTTTGCCAGGCATTCAAATAAAAGTGACCTGGAACACCAAACTTAATTCCAAGTGGCAACTCCAAATAAATAATTCCTTCTCAAAACGTCACTTCAAATAGAAAAACTCTTCTAACTCATTTCCTTTAAAGGGATGAAAACAGGGATGTGACGGCTCAAATACACGGATGTGAACATAAACAAACAAAAACCTAACTAACCCTTGTCAATGACACATGATATAAGAAACCAAAAAGACAAAAAAAAATGTAGAATCATAGGCAAAGGCTTGAACAAGACAAAATAGGAACAAAACAAAATCTTTGCACTGGAATGTAACATTCTATCAAAGAGATAACGTTCAATACCCACCAACAAGCTAAACATTTAATCCGTCTTTGATACTAGGAAAATTAACATAACAAGGTTTTCAGATTTACCAATGAAACAAACAGCAATGAAGAACTCTGTTTTCCACACAGCAAAAAACAAGCACCACCACAGAAGGAACAACGAAAGAAGAGCTTAAACACTCGGGTGTTTTTTGCTACTTTTGAATCTAAAAGTTGCTTCCCAGATTTGCTAGAGAAAAGAGATATTTTATAGGGTCAAGAATTAGGGTTTGGCAGGAAATTCCAACCCATGCCCTGCGCTAAAATCAGCCAATAAGCAGGGCAAGTATTAGCCAATAGGAGAATCCCAGATTTCAATTTGCTCACTCTGAGACCCTTTTATCCCTGCTTATTTGAGCCCTAAGATTGTTCTCAAACAGGCTCAAAAAAAGAAAATAGCTGTGGTGTTTAATCCTAGTTTAACTTACATATGGCTAACCAAAACAAATCATATTGAACCCTACTTAATAATCTATAATCATACTGCCAAACAGGGCTGTTTAAAACCAAATTGTAACCAATAACCCGACCCGAAAAATGCCATGGTCTATTAAGGTTATCTTTTACCGGGTTATCGGTCCGGAACTTGAGTTGTCCAATTTTCTTAACGGGTGAACCAACAACCTGGTAGTAAAAATGACTTCATTCGAACCATCATCGGTTAGTGGCCACTTACAACCTTCCTAGACCTTTGTTCATCAACCAAAGAACACATGAAATTCCATAAGATATATTTTTTCCCTCAACTGTGACAAACTTGAATCCAGCGTATTAGTTAAAATTAAGATGGAATAGGTCAAATTAAGAATGTTATTTTTCTCAATTGTGATTAAATCCACATTTTAATTCAAATTAATAGGGTTTCACTTAGCACAAAACAAATAAAAGCAGCTAATGACCAAGACACGAATAACCAGTAGTGGTGCTACAGTGGTGGAAGGGTGATCAGTCGAACACCCTTCGCTGAAAAATTACATCGAATATATAGATCAAATATTGTTGCAAGGACTCTAAGATTAAAACAAGAAACAAAACTATTGCTATCTAAGGAATAGAATTATTATAGTCTTTGCGATTAAATATTGATTCATAGGCAGAACAAAACTAGGTGCAAAGTAAAGACACTTTTTATTGTTTGTGGATATTTTGGTGACAATTACACAACGGCTTGGGCTATATTTTACATCCTTTTACTGTTATTTTATGTCTTATACTCGCTAAGTTTCAATTTCTTTGCCTACTTTCCTTTTAGTCCTTCTAAAAAAAATGTCTCTCTTCTTTTTTGGCAACTCTTTACTTTCAACTTTCCATATGGCATGTTTAACACCATAAGATTGAAGGATATTTTGGTACATTGTACATATCTTTAGTTTAAGACTCTAAGATTGAAAAGTCCTTTTTACTTTCTTTAATCCGCGTCATGTCTTATACCATACAAAAAAATTGAAATGGATAATTATTTTTCTAATTAGAGTGCCTTGAAAGCAGTAAGAAATTTCAATAGAGAGACATTTGCCTTAAATACTGAATAATTTTAGTTTTACATTACATCCGGTAATGAATGATGATTTTTTAGACGATTTGAGTATATTTCAAAAACAAGAAATACCTCGTATTGTTTCTAACAAGACAATTATTAAAAAGAAGTCAACATATGCAACCTCCTTGCATATGATTGGAATGACAAACACAAACAAAACCCAACTATCACTTAAAAAGGAACTCAAAAGACTTTATTTTAGGACAGAACCCTTTTTCAGAGGAAAAAGCAAATACAGAAAGAGCACTAATTCCCCAATTGCAGCAGAGCTCGATAAGACTCCCAAGAGCTCAAATACCGTCTTCGTAACCTAAGGCAACCAGTAATCCTCTTATCTTAGCCCACCTTCAATCCCCGTCTATGATCACCGTAACATGGTTCGGCATCAGTTCTCACCTGAGTTCTGGAGGCAACAACACTTCATCCACCGAAGAATTAATTGAACTGTTAGCAGCACTGTCGTCGATGTTGCTAGCGGTGTCGTTTCAATCAGAGGCAAGTGGATGAATCGACAGTCATTTTGTTAAATTGGGAATAATTTGAGGGTTTGTTGATTATGGTTGGGAGCAAAATCTATATAATTTTCCTTTCAGGCTTCAGCTATATCAAGAGATTTCTAACAACAGATTTTTTCTTAATCAGACACTCATTCCTACATTGACATACAATCTCTAACCAAAGACCCTTCATAATCATCAAATCCTTTGTCTATAGTCCTGGAAAACGCCTAACCTAATGATTGCAACATCAACAACTAAACCTTAACACTACCAGTTGCAATGCCTTTAGGGATTGCTTCTATTATGTTTTGTCCTCAGTAAAGTCAATATTGATTCACAAAGATAGTAGATTTTTTTGAGAAAGCAGAGTGTAACTTTTATATATCACCTATTAACTTTGATGTTACTAGATGGTCTTTGGACTTTCAGAAACATGAAGCTCTTTTGACTTGACTTGAGCATACATTCAAAGACTAGTTCAAAAAACTACATGACTTAGGTCAGTTTTTAACCTTTCCCCTGATCATGAAAATGAAGGTGGTTTTCACTTTCCACACTACAAATCTTAAAACCAACTTAAATTCACAGCAGCCCCCAAAAGCAGAGGTTTTTACTTTGTATGACAACAAGTTAGGAAATGTTTCATCAACTCATTTCAATCATCACGACTTCACTCCAATTTCTGAAAGGACATTTTAATATATATTTTTACACCAAAAATAAGAATAATTATGTTTCTTGATCAGGCACACTCAGGAAAATTGATGTTGTTCACTGTAATTCCATAAATCTAATCCCACTTACAAAATTTGGGTTCTCTTCATATCACAGTGAAGATTACTCTACCAAATTATCTCACACCTGTTCTTTCACTCTTAAGTTGAAAAGACATTGTTCACTTCTCGCGGAATCTTGATAATTAAGAAAGACCTTCTTATCAATGAGTTTCTTGAAAGTTGATTAAAGACATATCACCCTTTCCACACCAGTCTTGAATCAATTTTCTATGTCCAGAATTGGCGTGGTGAATTTTTTTACATTTTACAATGATTTAGCACAAATGTTTTATTGAAGTATCAAAGTTTCCCTGAATTTCTAACTTGCTATCACGATTTCTCTTAAGAGGTAGCTTTTTCTCAAAGTTGACTCTAACATATAGGCAGATCAAAAGCTCTGATACTTAATTTGAACCACGACGACCATTGAGATAATGAATAACCTAGAATCGATAACACAGGGATGTATACCTGAAAAGTAGAAACTGAAAGCAATCCAATGTTGAATAGCCAGAAGGTTCCAAAATAAACTCAAAATCAGCACAAACTTGCACAAAACTACATGAACAGACTCAGGTAGATCAAGAGACACAAATCATATACATATAAGGAATGTAAGAGAAATTGCACGTAAAAACACGCGCGCTACCGTGAGAATTAAGTAAACATAGACACGGTCTTCTAAGTATGATAACAAAAAACATAGAATAATCCAAATAACATACCTAAAAAAACTACACATCAATGATTGAAGGTGTCCGACATACATAATAACCTGAACACTGCAAAAAAAAAAAGGAAAAAATCAAACATAAAGAAGCAGTCTTGATTAATCTGCAAGATTAGCAAAATAAACATCAAACTGACACAATTCTTTCACAAAACAAAAAACACCCATCACCCCATTTGTTTCTGCAAGGTCAAAAAAATCATAGTAACACCCCCCCCCCAAGCCACTTCTTTTTCGTCTTGTTCTTGACATGGATGTGTTAGGATGTCCTTCTATGGAATCACCAAATCAAGTAAAATCCCAATTGTTTAAAACAATCAGAGATTAAGGCAAACCCCTTCAAAAAGCTACATAGTAAGCAAAAAAATGTTGCTTTTTTCTTCTACATGATGGTAAAACCCTAGGAGATGTAGAGTTAAAAAAAAACCTTTTTTGAAAAAAATGTGATGTAGTGTTAATTTCTTCAAGAAAAAAAAGTTTGGTTTGAAGAGAAAAAGCGGTACCTGATCGGAGATCCGTTACCGGAAGTGAAGAGCAGAGTTTAAAAGTTTGATGGTGGTGGAGTTTTCCGACAGTATCTCAAACATTGGGCAAGCATCTCTTTTGAGTCTTTCGGTGCTCTCACGCCTTGTGGGTTTGGTGCTTTCTATAATTGATTGCCTTACCCACTTGCTATTAGTATTCTAGTACTCCCTCTCTCCCTTCCTTTTTAGTTTTTTTCTTTTTTAAAAAAAAATTAATTAATTTTTAAAGTTAAATTAGATGGAATTTTTTTTATTGGTATTCGATATTTACATCAAATTAATTTCTTTTATTATTATGTGATTAATAAAGTAAAATATATGTAAACTAATTAAAGTTAAATAAAATAAATAATAAATTTAAACACATAACATGCATATATTGAATTGATATAAACACCCGATACGGATAATTAAATATTTTAAAATAAAAATTCTATAAGTCTCGACTCTTTAAAAAAAGAAATTAGAGCAACTAAAAAAAGGATGGAAAGAATAATAAAATAGTATCATGATTATGAGACACTTTAGTTTGTTCACTTTTACTTTATGATAAAACACACAAACCTTTTATTTTTTACATACGTTAAAATTGATAAACAAAGATGAATATCTTTATTTATTTTAAAAATATTTTAGATAAATTAACGGAAATAGACGGAGAGAGTGCTAGTAATAATAAAAATACTACAACGATAGTAAATTGTAGAGAAAGAAGTTGGGGAGAAAGGTTATCTTTCTTTTTGAGATTAATTAATAAATAAAAGAGATTTGAGATTGATTTATAAATAAAAATTAATTTAGCTTGTGATTTATAGAAAAAGAGAAGTTATTATATAACCTTTTAAACTGCTTGTAAATTGTCTAATTGAGCTATTTGTAATTTGTAAATTATTTATTTGAGATACTTATATATTATATGTTTGATTTATAAAACATTTCAAAAAGTTATTTACAAAATATCATCAATTTTCTTTCTGTAAAAGTAATATAGGTACTCTTAAAATTTGAGTATGATCTCAATTTCTGAATGCATTTGATGTCTTTTTTCTTTCTTGTAATCATTGAATGGCTGACCTTATACAATTGACTTCAAACTGAAAATTGGATAGTGAGAGCTCTCTTACAAAACCCTATCCATGACCAGAGGCGTATTCAAGAATTCGAATTGATAGGTACATTGTTATGAAAAGGTAGATCTAATTGATTTGATATAGATTCTTATCATTGAAGCAATTATTATTTTTTTTTATATAGGTCCAAGGTTTAAATTCTTAATTAATTAAAAGGCCAAAAATGCTATCAAATAACCACTAGAAGAGATGTTACACCGAATTTTAAAATAAAATAAAAAACAAGATAGACACAAAATTCAAATTTCTGATACTCACTAAAAGGTACGCCCAATCATCGTCGTAATATATATATGGTTCACGCGTCTATATTTTAAACAAAAAATTAAAAATATAACAATACTATATATGATTTCAGGAGGAGAGCATGGGTTCACGTAAATCCGATGACCCCCTATTATAGAAGCCTCTGCCTTCGACTCTTTTGGAAAAAAATTTAACCAAAAAATTTGGTCAGAATAATATTTTATCTATGTTATTTTTCGTTTTAAAATATTTTTATTCTTTTAATTTTAATACCTTTTAACTAAAAATGAAAAAAAGAACAATTTATTTTAAAATAAAATCTCTTTTATAGTTTTTGAAATTTTGTGGCCAAATTTCTGGCCATTGCACTGTGACTCTTTATATCTTTTTAGTTAGGCCAACAAGAAATTGTTAAATACTTTATACTAGTCGTTTTTGCTTTTCAAACATCTTTAACCCAGTAACTATATCCAACAAAAATAAAATCTAACACTTCTTTTTTATCTATATACATAAAAAAAATTTAAACGCTGTTTAATTAGAATGTCTATCATACCCTTGGGTAGTGAGACAAACTTTTTGTAGACAATATATGTTTAAAATGCGATTCATGATAGTAACACCAACAGCTCAGGCAACATTCTGATTTAAGCAAAAGAAGTTACCATTCTAGTTTTTGACCATAAAAAAACACCAACCACCACCAGTAACACTATCAATAAATTTAAACTTAGCAAGGCTGTCTGGGAAAGAGAGGAGAAGTCGTGAGAAAATCATGTAAAATATCAATGTTACTGACTTGAATATATGAAACTACAATTTATATCAGTAACCTGGACGTGTTCACTATCTATGAATCGAAAACAATCAGTAATTGTACACTTTTCAAAGTCTTTCACCTCATGACTAGTATCTGCAGTGCCATATCTTATACTCTGATGCTGTAATGACCCTTATTGTCATTTTTAGTGTTTTATCTTCTGTACATCGTTTAGAGCGTTCCTACAGCGATTCTAAGTCATTTATGACTTGCTGGGACTGACAGATCGGTCACCTGGTCATTCGTTTTGTTATTGTGTGAGCTTTAGTATTTTTGAAGCTTATGAACCTTGAACGATCATTTTCGATCAAAAGTTCAAGAAGATGACATCAGAATCCAATTCTGACGATTCCATCAGTTCCGGAAGGGTCATTTTAGTCCAGTAGCATTGTCGACATGACTCCCAAAGTTTTCAGTGTGAGTTGGTGGGATTAGGCGTTTTAACTTTAAGTTTAAAGGCTAAGTTTGACTTTAGTCAACATTCTGAGTAAACGCGCTCGGATGAGAATTCCGTCAGCGCGGTTAGCTCCGGAATGTCGAGTTTGGTCTAGTTTGACCCTTCTTTCGGGTTTTGAGGTTTTTGATATTTTTCCGAGCCCTTTTGTGGTTTTTGACTTAAAATGGCCAATGGAAGTGGGACCCACATTTTATCGAGATGACCTCTGATGAAAATTTCGACTGCGCCTTTGAGTCCGGAATGTCGACTTTGGTAGGGTAGCATATCTATTTTATTTTTATCAGGTTCCGAACGGATTCCGAGCACCCGTCGGAGACTTTAAAGAAAGTAGGCAAAGCTGAATCTGGTGCAGCCCCTATAAAAACCCCAACTTTCAGCTTTATGTTTTACTTTGGAACTTGATATCTTGAGCGATACAACTCCGAATTGGGCGATTCAAAAGGCTAAGTTGTGAGATTTTTCGAGGGCAACACATTGGTGAGCTTGGAATCTGATTTGGGGACACGATTTGAGGTAAATTTTGGGTTTTAAATGCTGTCATAGCTCATTTTCGAGCACAAGTTTTGGGAAATTTCAGAAGGTGATTTCTTGGCCATTTTAGGTCCGAATCAAGTGATTCAAGAGCCTATATTGTGGGGTTTTTCGTGAGGATCGTCGTGGTGTGATTGGTTTTGGCTGTTGGAGCTTCATTTTTGGTAAAATCTGGTAAGTAGCTGCTGCCATTGTTGCTGATTTTTAGCTTAGGATTTGGGTTTTTTTTGTTGCATGTTAATGTTGGGACCGTCTTGAGTCCTGAATTGTGCTCCATTCTGCTATACAAGTTTCGAGAGTTATTTAGGACTTTTATTTGGGGTTAATTCGGGATTTCTCAACGCGGATCCCATTTTTTCCATTTTGACCGTGAAATTGACCCGTCTCCGTTTCTTGCAATTTTAGTGTTTAAATGACTGTAATAACGTTGTGACTCTATTTCTGATAGTGTATCAACGTTTCGAGGCCTTTTAGAAAGTAAAAGATCCGGGGAGTGAATTTTGGAGCGCGCGTGATCTGCGTTCAGGTAGGCTATGGTTTCTCTTCTTAGACTGAACTCGAACATGTGAATGCATGTTGATTAGTTGGAATTTGGGTTGGGTAGTTATTGGATCATGCATAGGTGTTAAAAATTATATTTTCGGCCTTGTTCTGAGAATTATCGGGTAACTGTGAGCATGTTTATATTGACCTTCTTTGCTATATGAATTACTTGTATGTTTGAATACTGGTTGTCAGAAGTATGTTGAGCCTTAGTTTAGGTTTGACTAGGGTTTTCCTTAGAAATGCATGATTCAAAGTCGGTAGGACTTAGTTTAGCCCCGACGTCGCTCGGCCGGCTTAAATCCTTGTAGACTGATGTAGCAGACTTGAGTCTGATAGTTTGGTATTTAGCTAGACGATGAGCTTGCTCTAGCGATAGTTACTCTTATTTCTTAGATGTTACGGCTTCTCGAGTTACGTCAGTGACAATGAATTCCGCTCCGTGATTCAAAGTTGAGTTTCTATTCGACTGTAAGGTCTTACATTGATTAGCTAAGTCTGGATGGTGTTCCATGGGTTTATATGATTATGGATAGATAAAGACTCTTTCAGCATGCTATATCGACATCTTTGTCGGGTATCCGGATTTAAGGTCCGGCCTCGACCATCCACATACTTATGTAGAGCATCCGGTTAGAGGTCCGGCCTCAAGTATGTAGAGCATCCGGTTAGAGGTCCGGCCTCAGTTACTTATATTTTGCAATTGGCTACTTGTGTAATTCTGGTGAGTGTCCGGTTCAAGGCCCGACCTCCGTACCGTCAGATTCTACTTTTTGGTTCGGTGTTCTTTGGCCTCGAGTTCTATTCTCCTTAAGTTATAGTTATTTTGTGTACGCGTCGGACTTATGGGGGTCCGTTCGGGTTTTTATTTAAACTTGTGCACGAGTGTACCTTCTGGGCTTATGGTGGGTCCAGTTAGGTGTAGTTAGCTTATTTATATTAATTTAGTTAGATCTTTATACACTCGTGTGCATTATTGTGTTACTTAGCCTTCCGTTCTTGACCTCTAGTTTTGTGATTTCGTCTTTTCATAGTGCTTTACTTTTCTAGTTCAGTCGGCCTATGATGCCTACTGGGTACCTGTTATTTGGTACTCATGCTACACTCTGCATCTATTTTCGTGATGCAGGTCCGAGCACCAGTAGTCAGCGTTGATCGAGTTTGGAGAATTTCTGGTCTGGAGACAGGGGTGAGCACACAGGGTTTTGTACTATTTCAGTCTCCATCTGTTTATATAAAGACTTGTCTTTTACTTTTCGAGACAGTCTAGTTTCGGTGGTCCACTGTTGGGACTTGTACTCGTTTTGTTGGTAGCTCTGTATTAGTGACTTCCAGGTTCTGGGAGGGATCCTTTATTGCATTTATGTTTTGGTTTGCTTATGTTGTTATAGTAATTTTTCTTAGTCTTGTTTAGTTTCTACCCTCACACCCATTATGTGTGGTTCTGGGTTGTGGTTTGGCTTACCTACTGATGGGTTATAGTAGGTGCCTTCATGGCTCGAGAAATTGGGTCGTGACAAGTTGGTATCAGAGCCCTAGGTTCAACGGTCTCACTTTTACAGAGCTAACGTCTAGTAGAGTCCTGCGGATCGGTGCGGAGACGTCCGTAACTTATCTCCAGGAGGCTACAGGATGTATTTAGGAAAATATCCATTTTGTTTCAAATTCGTGCCGCGTGTGTCTTGTTTGTTTCTTAAAATCTCAGTTGTTTCACTCTATTACAGGATGGCTCGCACGCGAGGCGGTGCGTTCGGGGGAGATGCACCCGGAGCCTCAGTTTGGGGTAGACGTCGACCACGAGGTCGAGGTAGGGCTGCAGCACCTGCCCGGGATATGGAGGAGGAGCCTCATGCAGCGCATGTACCGCCACAGCCAGTGGGGCCGGGGCCCGCCCAGCCACCACCCGCACCGGTTGCAGCACCTGATCTTCATTCCCTCTTGACTCAGATATTAGCAGCTATTGGGGATATGAGACAGGCACCAGCACCAGCAGTACCAGCACCAGCGCTGCAAGATCAGCCGCCACCAGTTCATGTGGCCGCCCCACCAGACTTAGAGGTTAGAGAGATGCCACTGCGGGATCAGAAGATGCTTGGGGTATTTCAGAGGTTGGCACCGCCTATATTCTCAGGGGCGATTGGAGAGGACGCTCACGAGTTCCTGCTCACTTGCCAGGAGCAGTTACAGTCATTAGGCCTTTTGGAGTCGAGAGGAGCTGACTTCACCGCTCATCAGTTCCGTGGGCCAGCCAGGCAGTGGTGGCGCGCGTATCGAGAGTCTAGGCCAGTTGGATCTCCTCCTATATCTTGGAGCGAGTTCTCAGAGGCTTTCTTGGCCCGGTTCATGCCACGGAGCGTCAGAGACAGGCTTCGTGATCAGTTCTCTAGATTGGAGCAGGGATCTATGACCGTTTCCGAGTATGAGGCGAGGTTCCATGAGTTGTCTCGCCATGCTACTATGATCCTGCCCACAGAGGGAGAGAGAGTTCGTTGTTTTGTACGTGGGTTGCGATACCGTTTGAGGGTTGACACAGAGCATATGGTTTCAGCTGGCCGTTCTTTTCTTGATGTGGTCGATCATGCCCGATCCATGGAGCATATTCATCGTGAGGCCCAAGGGGGCAGCGATAAGAGGGCACGCTACCAGGGCAGCTATAGCGAGTCGCAGACTAGGGGGAGGGACTCATATGATAGGCCACGTCAGAGGTTCCAGCAGGGTCAGACCAGTCGCCCTGTTCAGGCGGCATTACCTGTTTCTGAGGGAGGCCAATATCAGCAGAGTAGTCCTAGTACAGGCCAGAATTCGAGGGCATCAGATTCTGTTCCTTCATGCCGCGGTCGGGTTACTACAGGGCGTTCAACTTCGGGGTGTTATGAGTGTGGTGCTCTTGACCATTGGTCTAGAGAATGCCCCCGGCGAGGTCGGGGGGCGATTGTACCAGCTCCACCTACTTCAAAACCAGTTTCAGCCGTGTCTTCTTCGGCTAGAGGAGGTGGTCAGATTCAGCACAGTCGAGAGAGTCGACAGGGTACCAGTGGTGGAGCTCGGGGAGGCAGGTCAGGTGGTAGACCGGGTGCACCAGGTAGAGGTGCTCAAGGCCATTTCTACGCTGCCCCGACAAGGGCGGCGGCTGAGGCATCTGACGATGTCATCTCAGGTACGCTCTTCTTGTGCCATCAGCCTGCTACAGTATTATTTGATCCAGGGTCCACATTCTCGTATGTATCTATTTATTTTGCTCCCCGATTGGGTATGAGGTCCGAGTCTTTGGCAGAGCCGATTCATGTTTCGACCCCGATAGGTGAGTTCTTAGTAGTGGATCAAGTATTGCGATCTTGCTTAGTGACTATCCAGGGTTATGATACTAGAGCTGATCTTATTATGCTAGATATGATTGATTTTGATGTGATTTTGGGCATGGACTGGTTATCCCCATATCATGTGGTCTTGGATTGCTATGCCAAGACTGTTACCTTATCCATGCCTGGTGTTCCCCCGGTATTGTGGCAGGCTACTTATAGTCACACACCGACGGGGATAATCTCTTTTATTCGAGCTAGGCGATTGGTTGCTTCTGGGTGTTTAGCGTATTTGGCCCACATCAGAGATGTGAGTAGGGAGGGGCCTTCAGTTGACTCAGTTCCTGTGGTTAGAGAGTATGCAGATGTGTTCCCTACAGATCTACCTGGCCTACCCCCAGAGCGTGACATTGATTTTGCAATAGATTTGGAGCCTGGCACTCGTCCTATTTCTATTCCGCCTTATCGGATGGCTCCTGCAGAGCTCAGAGAGCTCAGTGTTCAGTTAGAGGACCTCTTAGAAAAGGGGTTCATTCGTCCGAGTGTGTCGCCTTGGGGTGCTCCTGTTCTGTTTGTGAAAAAGAAGGATGGGACTTTGAGGATGTGCATTGACTACAGGCAGCTGAACAAGGTGACGGTGAAGAACCGTTACCCTATGCCTCGTATAGATGATTTGTTTGATCAGCTTCAGGGTGCCGTCGTATTTTCTAAGATTGATTTGAGGTCCGGGTACCATCAGCTGAGGATTAGAGCAGCAGACATCCCTAAGACTGCATTTAGGACTCGTTACGGCCATTATGAGTTCCTTGTGATGTCTTTTGGGTTGACTAATGCCCCAGCCGCCTTTATGGACTTGATGACACGTGTGTTCAGGCCATACCTTGATTCATTTGTTATCATCTTCATTGATGACATATTGGTATACTCGCGGAGCCGGAGTGAGCATGAGCAGCATTTGAGGATAGTGCTCCAGACTTTGAGAGATCAGCAGCTTTATGCCAAGTTCTCAAAGTGCGAGTTTTGGCTTGCATCTGTAGCATTCTTGGGGCACGTGGTGTCCAAGGAGGGTATTAGGGTAGATCCGACGAAGATTGAAGCTATTCGTGATTGGGACAGACCCACTTCTGTTACTGAGGTTCGTAGCTTTGTCGGGTTAGCGAGTTACTACAGGCGTTTTGTTGAGGGCTTTTCTACTATTGCAGCTCCTTTGACTCGGTTGACTCGCCAGGATATTCCCTTTGTGTGGTCGGAGGAGTGTGAGATGAGCTTTCTGAAGCTCAAGGAGTTGCTTACTAGCGCTCCTATATTGACTCTTCCGATTGAGGGCGAGGGTTTCACGATTTATTGTGATGCGTCTGGTGTTGGTGTGGGTTGTGTATTGATGCAGCAGGGCCGGGTTATTGCGTATGCGTCGAGGCAGCTTAAGGTCCATGAGCGCAACTACCCCACCCATGACTTGGAGTTGGCAGCGGTAGTTTTCGCGCTTAAGATTTGGAGGCACTACTTGTATGGAGTTCGATGTGAGATCTATACTGACCACAAGAGTCTTCAGTACATCATGAGCCAGAGGGACCTTAATTCGAGGCAGCGTCGTTGGATTGAGCTCCTGAAGGATTATGATCTCTCCATTCTCTATCATCCGGGCAAGGCGAACGTGGTAGCAGACGCCTTGAGCCGAAAGGCGGTGAGTATGGGTAGTTTAGCCTTCTTATCTGCAGGTGAAAGACCCTTGGCTTTGGACATTCAGTTTTTAGCCAATAGCATGGTTCGATTAGATATATCAGATTCTAGACGCGTCTTGGCTTATATGGGAGTTCAGTCTTCTTTGTATGATAGGATCCGTGGTTGTCAATTTGAGGATAAGGCCCTGGGGTCCCTTAGAGATCGAGTGTTAGCGGGTAATGGTGATCAGGCTACCTTAGATCCTGATGGAGTGTTGAGATTCGCTGGTCGCATTTGTGTCCCGAGAGTTGGAGATTTGATACAGTTGATACTTTCGGAGGCTCATGAGTCTAGATATTCTATCCATCCGGGTACAGCGAAAATGTATCGTGATTTGAGACAACATTACTGGTGGAGTGGCATGAGACGAGATATTGCTGACTTTGTTTCTCGTTGCTTGTGCTGCCAGCAGGTAAAGGCTGAGCATTTGAGGCCTGGTGGGGAATTTCAGGGATTACCCATTCCGGAGTGGAAGTGGGATCGCATTACTATGGATTTTGTGGCTGGTCTACCGAGGACTTCTAGAGGATTTAATAGTATTTGGGTCATCGTTGATCGATTGACCAAGTCAGCACATTTCCTTCCCGTTCAATCTTCATTTAGTGCCGAGAGGTTGGCTCGTATCTACATTCGGGAGGTGGTTCGACTTCATGGGGTGCCAGTTTCTATTATATCAGATCGGGGTTCTCAGTTCACGTCTAGCTTTTGGAGGACCTTTCAGGATGAGTTGGGCACCCGGGTTGACCTGAGCACAGCTTTCCACCCGCAGACTGATGGTCAGTCAGAGCGCACTATTCAGGTCCTTGAGGACATGCTACGGGCTTGTGTTTTGGAGTTTGGTGGTCAATGGGACCAGTTCTTGCCTTTGGCGGAATTTGCATATAACAACAGCTACCATTCTAGCATTCAGATGGCCCCGTTTGAGGCCTTGTATGGTAGGCGTTGTCGCACTCCAGTGGGCTGGTTCGAGTCTACAGAGCCTAGGCCGCGAGGTACAGATTTGATTCAGGAGGCTTTGGAGCAGGTGAGAGTGATTCAGGATAGACTCAGGACAGCTCAGAGTAGGCACCAGAGTTATGCGAATCGGAGGCGTCGACCTTTGAGATTCTCTGTTGGTGATCGGGTATTTCTCCGTGTGTCGCCCATGAAGGGTGTGATGAGATTTGGGAGACGGGGTAAGCTTAGCCCCAGGTATATTGGGCCTTTTGAGATACTTCGGACAGTTGGGGAGGTTGCTTATGAGTTGGCCCTACCTCCAGCATTTTCAGCCATCCATCCAGTTTTCCATGTCTCGATGCTACGCCGATATATTCCTGATGAGTCCCATGTGCTCCAGTATGATGCAATTGAGTTGGATGATCATTTGACATTTGTAGAAGAGCCAGTTGCCATCCTAGCCAGAGATGTGAGGAAATTGCGCTCGAGAGCCATTCCTATTGTTAAGGTCCGTTGGAGGCATCGTTCAGTCGAGGAGGCTACCTGGGAGACCGAGCAGGAGATGCGAGAGCAGTATCCCGTCTTGTTTGAGCCTTCAGGTACTTCTTGAACCTTACTTTCGCGGACGAAAGTTCTTTTTAGTAGTGGATATTGTAATGACCCTTATTGTCATTTTTAGTGTTTTATCTTCTGTACATCGTTTAGAGCGTTCCTACAGCGATTCTAAGTCATTTATGACTTGCTGGGACTGACAGATCGGTCACCTGGTCATTCGTTTTGTTATTGTGTGAGCTTTAGTATTTTTGAAGCTTATGAACCTTGAACGATCATTTTCGATCAAAAGTTCAAGAAGATGACATCAGAATCCAATTCTGACGATTCCATCAGTTCCGGAAGGGTCATTTTAGTCCAGTAGCATTGTCGACATGACTCCCAAAGTTTTCAGTGTGAGTTGGTGGGATTAGGCGTTTTAACTTTAAGTTTAAAGGCTAAGTTTGACTTTAGTCAACATTCTGAGTAAACGCGCTCGGATGAGAATTCCGTCAGCGCGGTTAGCTCCGGAATGTCGAGTTTGGTCTAGTTTGACCCTTCTTTCGGGTTTTGAGGTTTTTGATATTTTTCCGAGCCCTTTTGTGGTTTTTGACTTAAAATGGCCAATGGAAGTGGGACCCACATTTTATCGAGATGACCTCTGATGAAAATTTCGACTGCGCCTTTGAGTCCGGAATGTCGACTTTGGTAGGGTAGCATATCTATTTTATTTTTATCAGGTTCCGAACGGATTCCGAGCACCCGTCGGAGACTTTAAAGAAAGTAGGCAAAGCTGAATCTGGTGCAGCCCCTATAAAAACCCCAACTTTCAGCTTTATGTTTTACTTTGGAACTTGATATCTTGAGCGATACAACTCCGAATTGGGCGATTCAAAAGGCTAAGTTGTGAGATTTTTCGAGGGCAACACATTGGTGAGCTTGGAATCTGATTTGGGGACACGATTTGAGGTAAATTTTGGGTTTTAAATGCTGTCATAGCTCATTTTCGAGCACAAGTTTTGGGAAATTTCAGAAGGTGATTTCTTGGCCATTTTAGGTCCGAATCAAGTGATTCAAGAGCCTATATTGTGGGGTTTTTCGTGAGGATCGTCGTGGTGTGATTGGTTTTGGCTGTTGGAGCTTCATTTTTGGTAAAATCTGGTAAGTAGCTGCTGCCATTGTTGCTGATTTTTAGCTTAGGATTTGGGTTTTTTTTGTTGCATGTTAATGTTGGGACCGTCTTGAGTCCTGAATTGTGCTCCATTCTGCTATACAAGTTTCGAGAGTTATTTAGGACTTTTATTTGGGGTTAATTCGGGATTTCTCAACGCGGATCCCATTTTTTCCATTTTGACCGTGAAATTGACCCGTCTCCGTTTCTTGCAATTTTAGTGTTTAAATGACTGTAATAACGTTGTGACTCTATTTCTGATAGTGTATCAACGTTTCGAGGCCTTTTAGAAAGTAAAAGATCCGGGGAGTGAATTTTGGAGCGCGCGTGATCTGCGTTCAGGTAGGCTATGGTTTCTCTTCTTAGACTGAACTCGAACATGTGAATGCATGTTGATTAGTTGGAATTTGGGTTGGGTAGTTATTGGATCATGCATAGGTGTTAAAAATTATATTTTCGGCCTTGTTCTGAGAATTATCGGGTAACTGTGAGCATGTTTATATTGACCTTCTTTGCTATATGAATTACTTGTATGTTTGAATACTGGTTGTCAGAAGTATGTTGAGCCTTAGTTTAGGTTTGACTAGGGTTTTCCTTAGAAATGCATGATTCAAAGTCGGTAGGACTTAGTTTAGCCCCGACGTCGCTCGGCCGGCTTAAATCCTTGTAGACTGATGTAGCAGACTTGAGTCTGATAGTTTGGTATTTAGCTAGACGATGAGCTTGCTCTAGCGATAGTTACTCTTATTTCTTAGATGTTACGGCTTCTCGAGTTACGTCAGTGACAATGAATTCCGCTCCGTGATTCAAAGTTGAGTTTCTATTCGACTGTAAGGTCTTACATTGATTAGCTAAGTCTGGATGGTGTTCCATGGGTTTATATGATTATGGATAGATAAAGACTCTTTCAGCATGCTATATCGACATCTTTGTCGGGTATCCGGATTTAAGGTCCGGCCTCGACCATCCACATACTTATGTAGAGCATCCGGTTAGAGGTCCGGCCTCAAGTATGTAGAGCATCCGGTTAGAGGTCCGGCCTCAGTTACTTATATTTTGCAATTGGCTACTTGTGTAATTCTGGTGAGTGTCCGGTTCAAGGCCCGACCTCCGTACCGTCAGATTCTACTTTTTGGTTCGGTGTTCTTTGGCCTCGAGTTCTATTCTCCTTAAGTTATAGTTATTTTGTGTACGCGTCGGACTTATGGGGGTCCGTTCGGGTTTTTATTTAAACTTGTGCACGAGTGTACCTTCTGGGCTTATGGTGGGTCCAGTTAGGTGTAGTTAGCTTATTTATATTAATTTAGTTAGATCTTTATACACTCGTGTGCATTATTGTGTTACTTAGCCTTCCGTTCTTGACCTCTAGTTTTGTGATTTCGTCTTTTCATAGTGCTTTACTTTTCTAGTTCAGTCGGCCTATGATGCCTACTGGGTACCTGTTATTTGGTACTCATGCTACACTCTGCATCTATTTTCGTGATGCAGGTCCGAGCACCAGTAGTCAGCGTTGATCGAGTTTGGAGAATTTCTGGTCTGGAGACAGGGGTGAGCACACAGGGTTTTGTACTATTTCAGTCTCCATCTGTTTATATAAAGACTTGTCTTTTACTTTTCGAGACAGTCTAGTTTCGGTGGTCCACTGTTGGGACTTGTACTCGTTTTGTTGGTAGCTCTGTATTAGTGACTTCCAGGTTCTGGGAGGGATCCTTTATTGCATTTATGTTTTGGTTTGCTTATGTTGTTATAGTAATTTTTCTTAGTCTTGTTTAGTTTCTACCCTCACACCCATTATGTGTGGTTCTGGGTTGTGGTTTGGCTTACCTACTGATGGGTTATAGTAGGTGCCTTCATGGCTCGAGAAATTGGGTCGTGACAGATGCTCTAGAAGTTATAGAGAAAGACCAGAATCGAGATATTAAAAAACAGAAACTTAACAAGCCACATATGGACGGACCCATGCAAACTATAGAAGAGACGTTGCAATGCTTGAAAGATGGAAGAAGAACTGTACAATGACGGAATTGGCATAAGCATAAGTTGATAACATTATGGGCATAGATTCAATTGTGGTTCCTAGCTATATAATGTAACATGTCAAGCAAGACATACATATTCTTCTATCGTTTAAGTTTTCTATGAAAAAATATGAGTAGTGAACCTTCTTGCTACCTAATTTATGTGAAAATCAACGTGTAATAGCTTTTTATGTTAGTGAAATTGGACATAATGAGTCAAATAACCTTCACTATTCTTCAGATCATGCATCATCGCTTGGGCCTGGGTATGCTGGCAGACTCATTATCCTCTTGTCAACAACTGGACCTCCAACTGTAAAATGATAGAGGCTCTGAAACTTTGATCCTTTCAGCCCAAGAACCTCATGTACTGGCAACGATCACAAAAAAAGGTAAAAGTTTAGTTGCACTACAACATTCAATTAATCTAGTCGAATAAAGTTATCAAGCCAAAACACGATACCACTTGCTAATTATCTGGGAGAGGAAAGGGGATCATAAAAAGGGACACAATAGAATGAATAGGTATATTCAAACATGTCAAATGACAAGATCCTGAAGGATGATAAATGCATATGTTCAGGTTCACATTTCACTAATACAATTACCAAGATGTTTTGTGCTTCAGAAGTAGTACATACATAAAGTTTTTTATGTGACAGATCGAAAAAACAAGGTGATTTAAACAGAAGTTAATGAATTTTCTTAACACTAAAAAAGATATACAGTATCAACCACAGTAAGCTAACCCTACAACCAGATTATGATAGACTAATGCCTGAATATATTTATCAGAAAAAATATATATAATAAAGTGTTCACTAATAAACCTCGCAGTCTCTAACTCTACCTTCAAGAACTGATTGCTCTGCAATTCTAATTCAGTGTTCATGATTCTCCAGCCTCTTACATCTACATATTCTAGAAAAGAGAGTGGTGGCGATACTCTTGCTTCAAGTAGACAGTGACCAACTCTTTCCTTTTAGAGAAGAGATGCTAGATTTTTTTTTGAACTATACTACTATAGTATAGTCATACACAGGTGAACCACTTACTACTACCAGTACATAGACTGATAAGAATTTCTTCCTCTTCCGGGTGCCTATCTATTTCAAATTCTTTTATTCTTTTCTTCCCCTGTCCGTTTTTCTTTTGGGGGAAGGGAGTTGAAAGAGTGTCACTGGTGAGGGACTGATTGGTGCATCATTACGCAAGTTAATAGCTGGTTCAACCTGAACTGGAAGGATATGACATGTCAAGTTCAGGTTGTCCTTTATCTTTTATCTTTTTAGGTGTCTTTTTGTCTTTAAGACTGAGAACGGGCAATATCTGAAATCAGATCAGTATATCTTTTTATGCATCTTAAGCAGAAATTATAATTCTAAGATGTTACTGAGTCCAAATTCCATGAAATTATTACTAAAAGAGATTTTGCAAGGAAAGAGACTAATTTATCTTAATAGTTTAACAATGGTCATTTTGACTTTCAGACTTCTCTATAATTTCTTCCTAATAGAGTTTGCTGGAAGCATGAACTAAAAGCATATCTATAGCTGTACTTTTCATGGAAAATTTTGTAGAATAAAACATTACAACACAATAGCAATCCAATTACCTGATACTTGGCTTCATTTAAATTTTAAGCTCATTTGCCTTCAAACTTACTTTTATTTATATGGAGGAGATAGTTAACATCTATATAAATAACGATCTCAAAAGCCTATTTTTTAATAATGATATTAATTTGCGGATATATAACTGCATGACACAACATCCACGTGCAACGCATGTGCTGTGAGACTAGTACTTCTATTACAAGTCAAAGAGAAAAGAGAGGGTAGGGAGGGTATACCAGGATCATCAAAGAAACAACCAATCCCGGTAGAAGAGATGCCAACAGCATGTGATTCAAGATACAAAACTTGTCCGAGCACTCCTGTCTCCCAAAATAGTCGTGGGTACATCCAGGAACCCTTGTTGCGCAAAGTGGGCTCGAAATGTGCAATCATGCCCAAGCTGAAGCAACCATCACTAGCAATGTCCTGTATAATAAATATCCATAAAAAGAGGTCACTTGAAGCATCACAAGCAACGAATGAGCTTGATCTGACTGTAAAGTTCAGCTAGCATCACAATTCTACATAATATGCCATTAGATAGAGAGAAAACAAGTAAAGGATCATCTCCATGCTACCATGATCCTGCCACGGAGGAGGAGAGAGTTCACTGTTTTGTACGTGGGTTGCGGTACTGCTTGAGGGTCGACACAGAGCATTTGGTTTCAGCCGGCCATTCATTTCTTGATGTGGCCAACCATGCCCGATCCATGGAGCATATTCATCGTGAGGCCCAAGGGGGCAGCGATAAGAGGGCACACTACCAGGGCAGCTACACTAATATGATCAAATCAAAGAATGGAAAATACATACCTGATGGCATGACAATCGTTTTGAAAGCTCCCTGCAGTCTCCACTTGCAAGCTCATATAAAGGAAGATCATCCGGACAACCATCTGGTTTCACCCATTTAAACTCAGCTCTAGTATCTTTCTTAAGATCATCCAGATGGTTCTCATTTCTCACCAAAAAATATAGTCCTTTTGGCAAGCCAACAACTCTATGAACTAACAGAGCAGCATGGACTTCACTATCCCAAGCAAGTGATCTAAATGGCAATGTCAGTTGCCGAACATGTTTCTTTCCACCGTGTAAACCGGATGGCATACAATGCAATAATATCTGATAAAATGTTTCTTTGGACATCACGGTAGAACCATCCATATCAACTGCGCTCCTACGCTTTCTAACTAGTTCCCTTAAACTTAGATCCTTATAAGAGCTTTCACTAAATGTTCCACTACTCTGAAATGGATCAACTACTGATAAATTAGACATTGTTAATGGCTTTTTTGTTGCTTCAGCTGTTCTATATATAATATCCCAACAGATGTGCTCCTTACTAAGCACATTAGGCTTGCCCTTCCAATCCAAACCTGAAAACTCCGAAATAGCGCAACTTAACTCCTTATAATCCACTTCAAATTCACTCAAACCACTAGGGAAAACCAAAAGAACACAATCTGGATGCTCAAACTCAATCTCTGGCATTGACCCTTTCACGGGCCGAGATGGGATTTTAAACTTTGGAAAATTTTCAACGCCCATTAACTTCTCTAATTCCTCGTAACCTAATCCATCTAGAACTTTTACATCCCATCCAAGCCCTGCTGCTGCCATTGAAACAGCAGCAATAGCATGACCCACATCATGATTACAATACCTAAATGCCCTTTCACCATACTTCCAAGCTTCCCTCCAAAAAATAGAAGATAACCCAATAAGGAAAGAATTTTCAGGCAAGAATCTTGTTAAAATCCCATATGAGAATTGGGCTCTAATTTCCAAAGAATGTTCTTTTGGCGCATAATGAGCCACGAAACCTTTGTCTGACACTGATTCAACAGGTGGACAAATAATATACGCTTCAGTTGGATGGAGATTCCCGCTACTAGGGTTTACCCGAAGGGACCAAGTTGAAAACCCAGTAGATTTCCAAGCTGATAAGGCTAAAGAATCATAGAAAAGCTGAGAAATTGTGGAATCCGAAATGGGTTTGGGAAAAGGGAGAGTCTTGAATAGTGACGAGTAAAGAGGAGATTCATCAGAATATGGAGGGTGTAACAGAGGGATAAGTGGAGAAGAAACATAACGGCGAAAAGGGTTGGGCTGATTTGCCCAATCAAGACCACGAGGGCCACGAGCGTAATTGGTGAAGGAATGTTTCGTTTCTTTATGGTACTTCAAGACTTGGGCTAATGAAGCTTGTTTTTCTTCATCTTCTTCTTGTTGATGAGTTGTTTGTGATGATGAAGTGGACATTAGGATTAGTTTTCTGGTGGTGGTGGGGAAGACAGAGAGAGGTTGACGGTGGAAGGGAAGATGAAATCTGTGATGGAGAAGAGGCATATTTCTTCTTCTGTTCTATTTTTGTTTCTGCAACTGTCAACCATATTCTGGAGAAAGAATTTTGGAATAGTGCTGGAAGTTTTTGGAATGTTCCAATTTCTAATTTGAGATTCCAAATTAGAGTTTACTTGCTACAAGTCCTGGAGTTACCTTTCAAATACTACGTGACATTAAGCTTTACCTTTTAATAAAATCTTGAAAGTAACTCAACTCTCGATTTTCCTTAACACACAACACGACACTATTTAATATTTCTGTAAAATAAGGTTAAAAATATTTCTCAATTTTGTTTTATTAGTACATTTTACGATTAAATAAAGTATTTTTTAATATATTATTCGTATTTTTTAATTGGATGAAAAACTCAAAATCAATTAAAATTATTCAATTACACATATATTATCCTTTTGGTCAGAATAATATTTTTTTATGTTATGTTACATTTAAAAAAATACTAAAAATGAAAAAAAAAACAACTTATTTTAAAATAAAATCTCTTTAATTGTTTTTGAAATTTTGTGGCCAAATTTTCTGGGCATTGCGCTTCTCGACTCTTTTTATCTTTTTAGTTAGGCCAACAAGAAATTGTTAAATACTTTATACTAGTCGTTTTTGCTTTTCAAACATTTTTAACCCAGTAACTATATCCAACAAAAATAAAATCTAACACTTCTTTTTTATCTATATACATAAAAAAAAAAATTAAACGCTGTTTAATAAGAATGCTGTTTAATAAGAATGTCTATCATACCCTTGGGTAGTGAGACAAACTTCTTGTAGATAATGTTTAAAATGTCATTCATGATAGTAACACCAACAACTCACTATTCTTCAGATCATGCATCATCGCTTGGGCCTGGGTATGCTGGCAGACTCATTATCCTCTTGTCAACAACTGGACCTCCAACTGTAAAATGATAGAGGCTCTGAAACTTTGATCCTTTCAGCCCAAGAACCTCATGTACTGGCAACGATCACAAAAAAAGGTAACAGTTTAGTTGCACTACAACATTCAGTTAATCTAGTCGAATAAAGTTATCAAGCCAAAACACGATACCACTTGCTAATTATCTGGGAGAGGAAAGGGGATCATAAAAAGGGACACAATAGAATGAATAGGTATATTCACACATGTCAAATGACAAGATCCTGAAGGATGATAAATGCATATGTTCAGGTTCACATTTCACTAATACAATTACCAAGATGTTTTGTGCTTCAGAAGTAGTACATACGTAAAGTTTTTTATGTGAGATCGAAAAAACAAGGTGATTTAAACAGTAGTTGATGAATTTTGTTTACACTAAAAAACGATATACAGTATGAACCACAGTAAGCTAACCCTACAACCAGATTATGATAGACTAATGCCTGAATACATGTATCAGAAAATAAAAATATAATGAAGTATTAACTGATAAACCTCGCAGTCTCTAACTCTACCTTCATGAACTGATTGCTCTGCAATTGTAGAATAAAACAGTACAACACAATAGCAATCCAACTATTTGATACTTGGCTTCATTTTTAAGCTCCTTTGCCTTCAAACTTACTGTTATTTAGACGGAGGAGATAGTTAACTATATATATACATAACGAGCTCAAAAGTCTAATTTTTAATAATGATTTTAATTTGCAGATATATATACGGCATGATGCAACATCCACACGCACGTGCTGTCAGACTAGTACTTCTATTACAAGTTATAAGAGAAAAGAGAGGGTAGGGAGGGTATACCAGGATCATCAAAGAAACAACCAATCATGGAAGCAGAGATGCCAACAGCATGCGATTCAAAATACAAACTTGTCCGAGCACTCTTGTCTCCCAAAATTAGTCGTGGGTACATCAGGAACCCTTGTTGCACAAAGTGGGCTTGAAATGTGCAATCATGCCCAAGCTGAAGCTGCCATCACTAGCTATGTCCTGTACAATAAATATCCATCAAAAGAGGTCACTTCAAGCATCACAAGCAACGAATGAGCTTGATCTGACTGTAAAGTTCAGCTAGCATTACAATTCTACATAATATGCAATTTGATAGAGAAAAAACAAGTAAAGGATCATCTCTATTTGCCATCAAGATATATTAAGTTGCGCAAAAAGTTTGTTTTATCATTTTCTTTAGCTTTATTTCACTGAAAGACACATATTGATATATAGTTGAAGAATGGAAACCCTTCATTCAAATATACTTAGATTTCTAGTCTACATAATAGAAGCACTTCGTATGAAGGCGAGGAAAAGAAATAAGATTTTTCGGCTACTCAACCATGATTCTTTTTTCAATGGTAACAACTATTCATAAATCTTACTATTAGTTTTATAATGACAACTTTTTCGGAGAACTCCACAAAAACAATACTATAGGAACCATAACTGTAATATGGATCTGTGAGCAAAAGCACATAAGAACGAGATAATAGAGAAACGGGGGATGAAATTGTGGATATGAAGTGAAAACATGTTACGACACTATATCTTTTGGTCTTGAGAATCTGATCACAAAATACGCACTGAATCACGTATGTAAAAAGTTATTTACAAGTATGATCATATATTCATATCAAAGAACAACAAACAAGAAGAAAAATAAAGCTTCAACTCAAACAAATAGAGCAAGCTCTGTGAATTTCCAATATCTGTTCGGATCCATTTGGTCCTGTTTCTTTCCAGAATTTATTGTTTTTTGTCCCAGCTGATATGACTTGTAAAATAAATCCTCGCTAATTAATCATATCAAAGAGCAGAAAATAAGTACCTGATGGCATGACAATCGTTTTGAAAGCTCCCTGCAGTCTCCACTTGTAAGCTCATATAAAGGAAGATCATCGGGACAACCATCTGGTTTCACCCATTTAAACTCATCTGTAGTAGCTTTCTTCAGATCATCCAAATGGCTCTCGTTTCTCACCAAAAAATATAATCCGTTCGGCAAGACAACAATTCTATGAACAAAGAGAGCAGCATGGACTTCACTATCACAAGCAAGTGACCTACATGGCAATGTCAATTGCCTAACATGTTTCTTTCCACCATGTGAACAGAAGGCATTCAATGCAAAAATATCTAATAAAATGTTTCTTTGGACATTGCGGTAGAACCATACTCCTCCGCTTTCTAACCACTTCCCTTAAAGTTAAATCTTTATAAGAGCTTTCACTAAATGTTCCACTACTCTGGAATGGATCAACTGCTAAATAAATTAGACATTGTTAATGGCTTTTTCGCTGCTTCAGCGGTTCTATATACAATATCCCAACAAATGTGCTCTTTACTAAGGACATTAGGCTTGCCTTTCCAATCCAAGCCTGAAAACTCCGAAATAGCGCAGCTCAACTCCTTATAATCCACCTCGAATTCATTCAAACCACTAGGAAAAACCAAAAAAACACAATCTCTGGCATTGACCCTTTCACGGGCCGAGATGGGATTTTAAACTTGGGAAAATTTTCACATCCCATCCAAGTCCTGCTGCTGCCATTGAAACAGCAGCAATAGCATGACCCACATCATGATTACAATACCTAATGCCCTCTCACCATACTTCCAAGCTTCCCTCCAAAAAATAGAAGATAACCCAATAAGGAAAAAATTTTCAGGGAAGAATCCTGTGAAAATCCCCGATGAGAATTGGGCTCTAATTTCCAAAGAATGTTCTTTTGGCGCATAATGAGCCACGAAACCTTTGTCTGACACTGATTCAACAGGTGGACAAAAAATATACGCTTCAGTTGGATGGAGATTTCTGCTTCTAGGCTTTACACGAAGGGACCAAGTTGAAAACCCAGTCGATTTCCAAGCTGATAAGGCTAAAGAATCATAGCAAAGCTGAGAAATTGTGGAATCCGAAATGGGTTTGGGAAAAGGGAGAGTCTTGAAAACTGATGAATAAAGAGGAGATTCATCAGAATATGAGAGTGAAACAGAGGGATGAGTGGAGAAGAAACATAACGGCGAAAAGGGTTGGGTTGATTTGCCCAATCAAGACCACGAGGGCCACGAGCGTAGTTTGTAAAGGAATGTTTCGTTTCTTTGTGGTACTTCAAGAGTTGGGCTAATGAAGCTTGTTTTCCTTCATCTTGTTCTTGTTGATGAGTTGTTTGTGATGATGAAGTGGACACTGGGATTAGTTTTCTGGTGGTGGTGGGGAAGAAAAAGAGAGGTTGATGGTGGAAGTGAAAATTACATCTGTGATGGAGAAGAGGCATATTTCTTCTGTTCTATTTTTGTTTCTGCAACTGTCACCATATTCTGGAGCAAGAATTTTGGAATAGTGCTTGAAGTTTTTGGAATGTTCCAAATTCTAGTTTGAGATTCCAAATTAGAGTTTGAAGTTCTAGAGTTAACTTTCATCAGAGTTAATCCTTGTACCAGGGTTGTTCCCAGATGCTCCATCAGTGTTCAGCTTAAAGTCCCATATCTTGGCATTTCCCACCTGATTTTTGCTGTTGCAGTAGTGTGTTTGGTGGTTTCCGACCCATATGACAAGAAATGGTATTCCAAGGCCATGTTAATGACGTGAGAGGTGTCCACCTGATGGTTATTTCCCTTGAAGACGTTGTCGATTCTGTTAATCCAGAGATTCCAAAGGGTGAAAGGGAGGATTTCTTATCATGTAAGCCAATGATTGAAAAGCCTACTCTTCATGCTACCCCAGATGGTGTGGTACATCGGCAATGTCTCTGCTGGTCCAATCCATGGACTGATGTGGTACAGTGTGCCCCATGATTCCATCCCAATAAGCTATTGCCTTGGGGCAATTGAAGAGGATGTGATTAATATCCTCAGTGATAAATTATATGAGATATGCTTCCATGTATAGCAGCTCTCTCCCTCAGTATATGCATTTCGGGGGACATACTCCCTGATGCCTGAATCGATATACAAATAATAGCTTAAGAGGCAATTGAAACTATAGCATCAAAAAAAGAATTTTGACGATGAAGCTTTCTTACCTTATACTCACTGATATCATCTCTCACAGAACTAAGAAGTTCAGCCTGTTCCCTCATTGAGCTTATATTTCCCTTAATACGCCTAAATTCCTGAAGACAAGATGATGTGTCAGTCATAAAATAGTAACTGGCATAGCCAACAAGCAATTTAAACTACTCCAACATAGCATGCACTCTGAATGATAGCGGTTCAACATTCTTGTTTAACCAAAACTTAGATAGTTCAAATTTTGAGGGTCTGACTTTCCTTGGGCTCTACTTAAGTATTCCTTTTCTTAATATATTAAATCACAATAATAGAGTATCTGAGTTCAGCCACAGTTACTTCCAATTATTCCCACAAAGAAACTGATAATTGATCAATTAGCAGACCCTCTACAATTTATTATTTTAAGAAGTGTGGAACGGGATAGCTAATCTGATAATTATCAGAAGAGTTTGCTTGCTAAACACATCAGAATTTCCAAAAAGTTTAAGTGAATTAACTCAGTTGACATGGGCACCAGTTAAATCTGCAGCCAGGCCAGGGAAATGGATAAATATCCATCAAAAGAGGGCATATTGGAGTTCGATCCTCTCATGTAACTCTCATATCAATCTCTCTGTATCTGTACACAACTTTTGTTTGTTGAATCAATAATCTAGACTATTATAGAACCATGATTGCATTATACGCATTAGCTTGGATAACTATATTTGAAATTTTGATATAGCTAGTGCAATGATGAAATTTTCAAGAGAGATTCTGTCATTAGCAATCTAACATGCACCTTCTGTTCCCAGTGATGAAACAGGGTTCATTCACCCTTCCCAGTTTTGGCTAGTGCATTATAGTTTTCACATATGTTTAGTTTTGTAAAACTTTAGAAAAATATATTATTTTGATAAATTGCTTTATATAGTAGCTTAGTTTGGTCAAAAATTCCTAAATAGTACTAGTTTTCTTAGGATTCCTATTAGATTTAATTGGTTTATATATAATTTTGACTCATTGTTAAAATCAATTCACCAAAACAATAATACTTTTAAGTAACATTTTAGTTTATATTTTTATGTTAAAAAAAAAAATCAATCATGTAAAATATAAGAGTTGACGGTGTTAATTCGTTATTCGGAGATACGTTACGACTAAAACAATTTTCACGTATCGTTTCTTTAAAATCAAATCTCAGACCATCAAATCCTATAAATCTAGAATCAAATCATGTAAATTTATCTATAAAACGTCGTGCTAGGAATCCTCTCGTAATATTCACGCTTCATTAAGTATTATGTGTTTCATGGTGGTTTGAAAATCCCTGGAGAGCTAGCGTGAGAGAAATTCCTTGGCGTAAAGAATTAACGAATCCTCGTAAGAGAAATGTTGGTAATTATAATAAAGCTTAATATTGATTTTTTTTATTAATTTTATATTGGTTTAGACAATTGAAATATATAGTCTAAATTTAATTCCTTTTAATATTTAGTCATTTAACTAATACTTATTAAACTTATTTTAGCATGATTTAGTATTTTTAAATTATGATCCGTAAGTATTTATTTTACGTGATTTCATTATTATTATTTTTATTGAATATTTTAATGTCATTAATCATATCATATTTTGTATTTTTTTTAACTAATACTCAGAATCCTAATTCTAAAGGGAAAAGGGGACATGCGTTAGTTTTCTTATAAAAAGAAAACTAGCGTGTATTTTTCCGTCCGAGAAAAATAACGTGTGTTTTGATTATCCTCTTTGGATTGGAAAGAAATCTCTATAATTAGGGATTCTTTTGACTCTTGAAGATGAGATTAGTTTTCTATTCGATGTTTACCCATCTAAGTATTGAGAGAGTTCGATTGTGAACTTGAGATAACTGTAGGCACTACAACAAAAACAACTTTTAGCGGCATTAAATATTGACACTAATAGAGATTGCTAACGTCTTTACCGGCATTATTAAGTGTCATTATAACCAATCTCGTTAGGGACATATACAAAGAGTGACAATTGCAGCTAAAAATATATATTTAGCGGCAATTAAAAATTGAATGCCGCTAATGGTCATATACAAAGAGTGACAATAACCGCTAGCAAAATTTTCTTTCTTCTTCACTCTTAGTAAGAAAATGTATCTTTTTTAAAAAAGATAATCTTCAAGTTACTTGATAAGAAATTAGGTTTTGTGGTTTGAGAAAGAATGTAATTTGGGAAAAAGATGAAGTTGAAAGGGGAGGATTTGTGATTTAAGAAAGAATATGTTTTGGGAGGAAGATGAAGATGAAAGAGGGTGGGGTTCTTAGAATAGGTTGACATTTTCATTATTTTTTTTAAAAAAAACTAGATATAAAATGTGTTTAAAATAATTTTATAATTTTGGAGGTCCAGTGTCACATGTCATTGATTAATTAGCTGTTTTGTCATGTCAGCGTAAGTGTATCACACATTCTTCATATTTTTTTGATGATTATTAAAAAATGTTTAATAAGAATAATTTTGAATAGGTAAAAGTGTTCTATAAGTATTAGTCTTAGTTAAAGTGTCTAAGTGAATATGAGTTTAAGAATTCGTCGGTGACTTAACTCTTCATTTTATTTTATTAAATTATGTAATAATAAAAATTGTATTAATTTGATATAAACAATCGATCCAGATAATTTTTTTTCCGACCGATCATATTTAACCATGATGTTAACACCTAACAGAGAAGTTGGCCAATGGGCGGGTGTCAGCGTTAATGATACATAGAAGTTTGTGATACAGCATTGGGAATTGAATTCGCCAACTTGTAAAAAAAACGGCTAACTTACTAAACACAAAATAATCTGAGATACATATATTTTTTTCTTAATAAGCAACACTAAGATAATTATCCTAAGATTATTTAAATATTAATTCTGAAAATGAGTTTTGCATGTTTATCTAAAAATTTTAATTCAATATATCGTAAATGATAAATTCCATAATTAAATTAACTGACATATCTGTGTTATGGATTAAAAATCAAAACCATACAAAAAGAAGAAAAACTAAGTTATATTCTTTAATTAGTCTATTAATTCTAACCTTAGCATATACATATATAATTGGTTATAACTTATCTATATCAAGATCTCTTGAAATTTATCGGTTATTTTACCACGATATATACATAAAAAGACTTTATGATAATGTTAAAATTTTGTACTACTAAATTATCTAAATTTTGCTATTATATTCATTATTAGTGATCTCTTTTTGTCTTTATTTATCCCCTTGTCACCTAAGCTTGAATAATTTGTTTGAACAGTAAGTTCCTATAGTAAACAATTGACTTTTTCTATGTATTTGATAATTATCACATGGATTTGGTTAATACTATTTAATATAATATTTAATGCAACTTTTTAAATCCTTTTTTTTTAGTATACTGATGATAAAAAGTTATAGAATTAAAAGATGTAACTGAAGCTGGATAAAACCTCACATAAATATGGATGCATAGTTTGGATTTCATGATAAATTATGCTTAAAGGCTATAAACTAAATTAGCTAAGTTGAAATATCAATAATCTCAATTGAACAATACAACCTTAGAGTCCGAAACTCAAACGGTAGAAAATATTAACAAAAATTCCAAAAGGGTATATAAAATTTTATATACCCTTTTGGAATTTTTGTTAATATTTTCTACCGTTTGAGTTTCGGACTTACATATTTTCTCACTTAGAATATCAACCTTTTCTATTCCAGGTATATCATATATTTGGTTATCTATTTTTTTTTTTTTTCCACTCGATTTTCAAAATTCATATTGGAGCTTAGACAAAATTCAGATCGTGCTTCTAACATGATTTAAATCATACTTAGGGCTCGAATCCGAGATCTATGGTTAAGAATGTCCCATGTTGATACATTTATGATATATGCTTTATCCATAGTCAATTAGATAATTATTTGACCGCTTTGTAACTTACAAATGAAGTAAAAAAGTTATGTAAATATTTGAAAAATGACCTTCAAATTTAATATAATAATATATTTCATTTATCTTTCTACTCTAAAATACTCTTCACATCAACCTATTAGCCATGAAATATCCTTATTTTTTTAAAATAAAAATAAATTTCTCATTTATTACATGTCACGATTTAATTGATATGATTTATAATTAACCTAAACTAATTAGATTTCAACCAAACCCAAGGCTACAAACCCCATAAAATTAAAGAAAAAAATTATTATTTTAGTATGTTGGTTGGATAAGTCCCTTTCACAAGAGAAATGGATTGGCTTAATCAGTCGGTGATTACGTGTAAATTGTGCTAATCTCCGTTGCCTAATAACAATATTTCCATTTTCATACTCCACCCGCTGCAAGCACCAAATCCCATTATATTACTACTAAAAACGACTGCATGTCTTCTTCTTTTTTTTTACCTCTTTGTTAAACTCAGCGATTGCCTTCTTTTTTTGCTCTCATCACTCTTTCTTGCAGTTGTAGGTATGATATATCACTTTCTTGCTTTGTTTCTCTTGAGGATTAACCTTTTGTTCTTTAATTTATTGCTGTTTTTTTAATCCCCAAATTTGGATACATTTACTAGTTGTGGGACTCTGTTTGGTTGTTGAGAAAAGTTTTAACTCTTTTATGAAAATAATAATGGGAATTCAAAGAAAGTTGCTTTCTTTTTTCTATTTGGTTGTTGAGAAAAGTATATATGGACATGGGTTTGGGTTTGAGGAGATAAAGTCTCCTTTTTGGGATTTTTTTTTTTTTGGTTTTACATAGGTAGATGCGCTGCAAAATCTTCTTGATTCCCTTTTGCTTTAGATGTTGCGCGTTTGCTTTCTTTGACCAGAGTGTTTATTGGAAGCGACCTATAATGTAAGAGTAAGGTTTGAGTATACTCTACACCACGGACCTCACTTGTGGGATTATACTGGCACGTTGTAGTTTGATGACATGACTCAACAGTACTATACCTTTCTGTATGTTAACAATTTTGTAGACAACAAACTTTTTTACCAGAAACTAATGCACAGGTGACAAGCTCTTCTTGAGAGAGTACAGACTTTTTTTTTATCTTAACATGCTTGTGGAGGATGCAAAATAAATTGTGCTCTCTCTTTTGGGGATATCAATAGGAGAGGACAGGGTAATTTGTGTTTGCTCATAAACATGGTACTATTGAAGATAGATAACATACCAAGTATATCTGGTTCATTTGTTGTGTAGCATCATGCCTAGTCAGTTCCTCTTTGATATTCTTATCTACTTTGCAGCTTTGGATTTCTGGGTAAAAGGAATTTATTTTATTTTGTTGGGGTTTTGTAGGATAATCAGAATAAACAAATATGAAGAGTGCTGGAAGAATGGGAATCCATTATATGCAGAAATTGCACGCGTCAAATGTTCCAAAAGAATTGGTGGAAAAAGGACAGAATCGTGTTATAGAGGCATCTCTTACACTTATTCGTGAAAGAGCAAAACTTAAGGTATGTTATTTTGAGTTGCGCTCATAATGAGATACTTCATATTAGTATCACTTAGTTCTTTTCAATTACTACATTTAACTAATTAATGAATTAATATCGTGAGTAGAACCTTTGTGTAAAAGCTCTTGAACCTTTTGGTTTATCTTGGTGATCCTTGATAGTGTGGTGTGTGCATAAATTCAGCACTGCTAGTTCTCATGTATATTAGTTTACTTGTGACAATAGTGTCAATGTCATTTTAAAAGGAAGTTCTATGTGATTGGAATTGATAAGCATGACTAAACATTTTGTCAGCACCAGAAATATTTCAAGAATTTTTGTATTGTTTCCTCACAGCATGATCTGTGTCCCTGCATTGTCACTTAATCTAGTCACACAAATGAAATGGACAAGATGGTAGTTGTATCCTAATATGATAATGGGCTATTTCTTCATGATGGTTAAGGATAGATGGAACATAGGTTTGTCAGGGGAGAAGGGAAAGAAAGAAGACAAGCAACTACTTCGGTATTCTCTTACAAGACATTAGCTACCTTTAAGGGTTGTTGTTTCTCATTTGGATTGACCTACTGGTTTGCTGTAGTGAATTTTTCCTATAAGACCATTTACACGTGAATGATTGATTTATTTCCTGATCTTTTCAAGTTACTTTTATAGGGAGAGCTTGTTCGTGCTCTTGGAGGTGCTGTAGCCTCAACGTCTCTTCTTGGAGTTCCTCTGGGACATAACTCTTCATTTCTCCAGGGGCCAGCATTTGCTCCTCCTCGTATACGAGAGGCTATGTGGTGTGGCAGTACAAACTCTACAACTGAGGAAGGTAAGTAAAATTATTTATCTGTTGAAACAATTATTCTTCACATTATTTACTTTGGACAAGATGAGTTTCAAAACACTAATTTTGTTTTAGGGATTTATCAATCACAATCAAATAATCAGTAAATAGTGGGTTAAGCTTTATACTCATTCTATTCAATATTTATCTGTTCTGGTTATGGAGAAAACAAAACAATGCAATTATTTCTTTTGTGCAGGAAAAGAATTAGATGATCCACGCATCTTAACTGATGTTGGTGATGTGCCTGTGCAAGAGTTAAGAGATGCAGGTGTAGATGATGATAGGTTGATGAGTATCATAAGTGAATCTGTCAAGCTAGTTATGGAGGAGGTAAACCATAATTTATGTAATAACTTCTGGGGAAGTATTTGTGTCCTTTCTGCAGGGGAAGCATACTAATACCATAGGCCACTGGCTACTTCACCCATTAAATTAGAAAATTTACCAAAATCATTTTTATTATAATGATATATCAAACTTCTAGACCCCCATTCTCCCCATCCAAAGCCAGTAAAAACAGAAATTTTATTACAATGTCTGAGTCCATACTGAAATTTTGGCTTTAATTGTATCTCTTCATTATATTGTTCAGAGTTACCAGTGTAAAGTAAGCTTGCTCGCCTTCATCCATATGTCTATTAAAAGTTAGAAAGGAAAAAGTGAATTGTCTTCATGACCTCATATGTTGTTGAAAGGAGCTCTTTTATCCATAATATGATTTTTGAAGCTGGAAGGACCTGCTCAAGACTGTTAACAGATGTATATATGTTTAGGCATCAAACTATTGTGCCTTCTCTACCCTGCTATAGTAATCCTGCCAATTTTTCTCATCTCGTAGTGAACAAGAGAAAGATCTTTTGTTGCATGGAAGATCTTCTGCCCAACTGTTATTCAATGAAGCATCAATACTCACTGTTATTGTATGACTTCCCCTTGCTTCTGAATCGAAATATTTCTTACACTTTGATGACTGAATAAAATATTGTTATAATTAGGAACTCTACTCAAAGTATTCTCTTCTTAGCAAGGCCTGTATGCTTCAGTTCTAACATTTTTTGCTTATTTTAATTCCCATTTTGACTTTTTCAGAATCCATTGCGCCCCTTGGTGTTAGGGGGTGATCACTCTATATCCTATCCTGTTGTAAGAGCTGTGTCTGAAAAGCTTGGAGGGCCTATTGATATCCTTCACCTTGATGCTCATCCTGACATTTATCATGCCTTTGAAGGAAACAAATACTCACATGCATCAAGCTTTGCACGAATAATGGAGGGTGGTTATGCTCGACGGCTTTTGCAAGTAATATATGTTCTTTCTATAGACCAGCTAAGCATGTATAACTTTGTATGCTATTTCTTGGTTTAAACAATACAAAATATTTACCAGAACACTTGATCTTATATGTAGGTGGGAATTAGATCAATTAATAAAGAAGGTCGAGAACAAGGAAAAAGGTTCGGTGTGGAGCAATATGAAATGCGAACATTTTCCCAAGACCGACAATTTTTGGAGAATCTGGTCTGTATATCTTTACCTTCGCTTTCCTTTACCTTACCCTCTTGTATTTTCTGTCCAAATCATATACTTGCAAATGTGTTCATCACTTCAGGAATTCTGAATATGATGAGTCTATTCCAGATGCCTAATACTCTCACATTTCTCTCTGTCTCAATATATCCTACTATAAGCTATGATCCCCTTCAATTTCATTATATTTGCTGTTACTTACCAAATGTAGCAACTGCTAATCTTATTTGCTTCATTGATAATCTCAATTGTTTAACTATTATTCTTGTACATTCAGAAACTTGGCGAAGGTGTGAAGGGCGTGTATATCTCAGTGGATGTTGACTGCATGGATCCAGCATTTGCTCCTGGAGTATCTCATATAGAACCAGGAGGTCTCTCTTTCCGCGATGTTCTAAACATACTGCATAACCTTCAAGCTGATGTTGTTGGTGCTGATGTGGTTGAGTTCAACCCACAGCGTGATACCGTTGATGGCATGACTGCAATGGTTGCTGCGAAGCTGGTAAGAGAACTTACTGCCAAGATATCCAAGTGACCTGCAGTAATTTCTAAAATTATGAAGGAAGAATTACCATGCATCCAATAGAGACCACTAGATTTGTACTCATCTTTACTGGGGAGGTTTAACAGAGAACAAGCACCAAAATGAAGTGTTTATTCACCTTATTGTAACTCTAAAACTAAAAGCTATATTTGCAGTTCATTATGAGGACCCTGTGATTCTTATAAGTTATATAATCTTTTAAGTGGTGCAGATTTTGATGTGTTCTGTTAACTTGTGTAGGGATGTTTTGAATCTTTTATAGTGTTTTAAAATAGCTGTAGGGAAAAGTGTGTCAGTGAATTTTAGGCAAAAGCTAGATTATGATTCTACTCTTACACTATATTTAAATGTTATAATTATTTAATAAATTAAATATTTATTCTTTTAAGGTCTGTTAATCTCCTACATTTATTACAAACTAAAGAGTACTCCTAAAGAAATTATACATTGATTTAGGAAGTGATACATTGAATCAATTATTAATTTAATTAGCACGTAATTAATAAATTTATCAAGAAATTAGATAGAACAATCAATTTATAGTAAACTGGATTTTAAATATTTTTTTGTCATATTAATATTGCTTAATGAATCAGCCACACATATCTTACCTCAATCTTTTAACCTTCTATTATTTGTGGTGAGAAAGATCAAAAGTTGCTTTTTTAATTTAATGATTTTAATGATACTGGAAAAAGAATTCAACGAATCACTGCACCTATAAGTACAATTATATATGGAGTACTCATTATATATGTGTCATGCTTCTCTTTTACTTCTACAAACAACATATTTCTCATTTGCATCTCAATTTTTAGTTATTATTGAAGATTTTTGTTTGTGCTTATGAGTTTGATATTATATTTTTCTTTTAATGCTTTATAATAATTATTAGAACTATTTTGCATGAATTTTATATGGGCAACTTTCACATATAGCAAACATAAAATTCATATTTGTATGCTATAGCAAAGTTTGCACAATTGCACTTCATAGCAAACATATAAATGTAGAATTCGCTATACATATATGATTGAAGCGAATTGTATAAAATAAAGTGTATAAAACGAGAAAGAGAAAGAGACTTGGACAGAGAATTGTATAAAAACAAATTGTATAATTTTAAGTGTGTAGAACGATTATATACAATTAAATTTGTACAAAATGAGAAAGAGAGAAAGGCAAAAGAGACTTGGGGCAGGGAATATACAATTGAATCGAATTGTATAAAACAAGAAAGAGAGAAATTATATACAATTTGAATTTGAATAAAACGAGAAAGAGAGAGGCAAAAGAAACTGGGCAGGGCAGTATTTTTATTGTATAATTATAAGTGTATAGGACGAAAATATATGTATTTACATGTGTATATACAATTTTCTCTCGTTTTATACAAATAGAAATGCAATTTATACATTTCGCTTCTGTTTGCATAAGCGAGAGAGGCTAGGGTGGCGAGCGAGATTAGGGAGAGTGGCGAGCGTGATCTAGAAGAGGGGAAAGAGGGGAACAAAAATATACGTATTTTTATAATTTCCTCTGCTTTATACAAACAGAAACAAATTTTATACACTTATGTTTGTATAAAAGAGAGAGGAAGCGAGCGAGAGATGAAGCGAGAGAGGAGAGTGGCGAGCGAGAGTTTGAGGGAGAGAGGCGACTGACAAACAGTTTGCTACGGGACACAATTAAATCAAAGGATAGATTTATTAATTTGCCATTATATACAATTTTCCCATTTTACATTATTAAGAACTAATTACACAATTTTTTATTCTTTTCAAAATTACAAATATTATATCAAAGTACTTTGAGTCAAAAACTAATATAATTCAAAAGCAACAGTTGTACAGTAATTGACTTAACTATCTAGACATAATACTGTAAGCACACCATAAATTAAGATATCAATTTAATAATCTTAGTACAAAAACAAGTTTAGTATTTAGAAATACTTAAAGAGAAGTTCAAACACAAAATGTTTGTCCGAATATAGTGGCATAATGTTGGTTGGATTGGGGCAAATATATTTATGGAAGTCATTAACCTAATATAGGTATGACAACGATATAATTATTGCTAAAGAACTGCAATTAGATTAGTGTCTGTTCGAAATCGAAATGCTGGCACATGGCATATAATTAATTTAATCATTAAGATTTAGTTGATTAAATAAAGTTCTAACTATGCTTATTTAAAAAATTAATTACTTCCATATACTTCCAAAAGATTTTTACAATCCCACTCATTTAAAACATTATATTTTTTCTAAAATATACATTCAAAAATTCTTTCTTGCTTTCTGTAAAATTTCTTGAATATATATTGAAGAAATTTACACAAAGTAATAAAGATTTCTTGACATATATTCAAGAAAAATATAATATTGATTAAGAGTTGTGGGATTATAAAAATCTTTTGATAGTAAATATATGAAAGTAATTAATTTTTCTAATAATCGTAGTTAGAGCTTTATTTTACTTAACTAAATTTTAGCCATTAAATTGACCATATGTCATCAATACAAAGGGAACTTGGAGAAAATAGAGAGAAGGGGAATGGAGAGAAGCCGGACCCTCCAATGTTTACCTTGCTTGAATGGATACCCGTAGTATTGTACTATTAGTCACTTTCTCTATTTTATATTAATTCTTGAATGGATACCCGTAGTATTGTACTATTAGTCACTTTCTCTATTTTATATTAATTGAATTTTTGAAATATATTTTATTATTCAAAGTTTAAGATGGATATTTAATTTTTTTTTGGAAAAGCGCATAAATCTCCTCTTGAATTTGTCCTGAAAAGTCAGTTGCACGTTTAAACTATTGTCGTAGCCTATTACACACCTAATCTTGTTCAAAGTGATATTAATACCTCTTTGAAGATGACATGACAAAGAAAATATCTTCACCCTTCTCAAGGTGTGGTGCATGAGAAGAAAAAATATATATTAAAATGACAAATTTAAACGCATGAAACTTTTTTATTGGTCATTATATAATTAAGTATTATAATTTTTAATATATTAATCATGTCAAAATTTTTTTATATCTTTTTATTGGTGGCCCAAACTTCTTTAAATTTTTAGATTTTTTTTTATTTTGAGTTCTTCTTCGATAATCACTGTAATTTGTCATTATCAATTATTTGATGGCAGCATATTTAACACTCTACCCTTAAAAGGGAATTCTTAAAAAGTAATAGAAAGGAGTAAAAAATATGATTTTCTTATTAATAATTTTCAACTTAGGGAATTCTTAAAAAGTAATAGAAAGGAGTAAAGAATATGATTTTCTTGTTAATAATTTTGAACTTAAAGTTTATGATTTTTTCGTTCGAACTCGCGGAGGATTCACCAAATCAAAAGCTCACCAAAACAAAATTATGATAACGACTTCAATTAAAAATTTTGTAATATTTATGCATAAAATTTATGATTTTATTATCTAAATTTATCAGAAGTTTATCGAAAAAAATAATTTTTTATTATTTATCTTTTCTATTCTTGTTGGAGCACTACCTACAATCACTACAATGTCATTTTTCTATCTTAGATCATCATCACAAATAGAGAATAGTAATGAAATATTTAATTTACATACGAGTTATCAAGTTTTTAAAGAATTTTATACATTTGAAATTTTTTATTTATTCCACTTGCAAAAATGATGTCGCCCGCCGCCGCCAACATTTGTATACTTCATAATCGATTTGCTGTCTCCTATTTTCTCTTTAAAATATATTTTTTCCTTGCATTTATGAACAATGAAGAAAAACGAAGAAATGAATTTTAAAGAGATATGTATGGTGAGAGCAGAGCTAGGTTCTTTTCTTTCTTTTTTTTTTTTTGCAAAAATCTAAAAGATATCAAGGAAAACAGGTTTAAAAAACTTTAAATAATATTATTTACATGTAAAATTGTGTGTACAATACATTTTAAAACAAAATTGAAATTGTCTTCAGAAGGGGATATTAATGTCAAAAAATTAAGTGTGTACGTACTAGGTCGCTACAATAGTTAATTGTCTTTTTGGAAAAAGTTCAAGAGAAAATTCAAATTTTTTTTCCATATTTGATCTTTTCAGATACTCCCTTTGTTTCTATTTACATATTGATATTTCTAAAAATTAGATATTTCTTAATATTTGTCATTTTAAAAATCAATATATAAATGACACTATTCTTTCTATTTTACCTTTGACGAGTGATTGGACCAATATAGAAAATTAAGTAGTTTATTCATATTCATTTATCAAATAAATTAATTCATACACATTTATTAAAAAAATGATTTAAGAGAATATTAAATAAGAGTAAAATGATAAGCTTACGTAGTTTAGGAGGAGCGTATTTTAATTTCTAAGAGAAAAATAAATTAACTACTTGCAAAGTTAACTTCACAAAAGATAGTTGTGAAAAATATGATTGAAATGATGTCTTAGTAAATGTGCATTGCGCGACAAATTCCATTAATATGGTATAGGACTTGGGAGTAAAATGTGTAGAGTTATCAAATTTTATTGTGTTTGAATTTATTATGAGATTGAGGACATGTTTTTTTCATGAGAGAAATGATTTGGCGTTAGTAAACAATGAGAATTGCGATAAGTTCCCATCAATCCCAGTACTGCTAAAAGGACTGCAGGTCTTATCGTCTGTTTGAATTTATTATGAGATAAAATAACATGTTTTTTTTATGAGAGTGTAAATTGTGATAAGAGTTTGAGTCTCCAGTCTCCATCCATTCGCTGTAATCAATCCCATTACTACTGAGAAGGAAGTCCTTAAGCTCTATTTAGCTTCAATTGCCTCTTTTTTTTTTTAATCTCAATCACACTTACACTGCTTCATTTCTTGTGTAGTCACTTCCTCCTTTATTCTTGTTTACTTTAATTTCCAGCTCTTTCGATTTCTGCATTTTTTTTTTATATTTTTCCTTTTTGTTGTGTTGAATCAGAGTAAACAAATATGAAGAGTGCTGGAAGTATGGGAATCAACTATATGCAGAAATTGCTAACGTCAAATGTTCCAAAAGAAGTGGTCAAAAAAGGACAGGATCGTGTTGTAGAGGCATCTCTTACACTTATTCGTGAAAGAGCAAAACTTAAGGTATGTTATTTTGAGTGGGACAGAGGCGGATCTAGGATTTTGAATTTTATGGGTTCGTATTCGTAATTTTACTACCACCATCATGCAAAATGGACTTTTAAAATTGAAAATGTAGGATTTAAATTTTAAGTTACTTTGATAGGGAGAGCTTGTTCGTGGACTTGGAGGTGCAGTAGCGTCAACGTCACTTCTTGGAATTCCTCTGGGACATAACTCTTCATTTCTCCAAGGCCCTGCATTTGCTCCTCCTCTTATACGAGAGGCTATTTGGTGTGGCAGTACAAACTCCACAACTGAGGAAGGTTAGTCTACCTTTTTAAAATTACTTTGGACAAAATGAACATGTAAAAGATATGAGATATCTTAACACTCCCCGCACGCCCAGACCATAACTGGATTGTAAATGGGTCTGATACCACGTAAAGATGGATCTACTGTGTGGAGAAAAGAATAAATTAATAAACGCAGTCTAATTCGCTAGACCTCTTGAATGTTAAAATACATAATGGAGTCATGTATTCATTTATTTGTATTGTACAGGAAAAATATTAGATGATCAACGTGTCTTAACTGATGTTGGTGATCTGCCAGTACAAGAGTTACGAGACACAGGCATAGATGATGATAGGTTGATGAGTACCGTAAGTGAATCTGTCAAGCTAGTTATGGACGAGGTAAGCCATCACCTATCGGAGAGTATTTTAATACAGTAGACCTTTGTTAGGATGCACCCATTAAATTACTAAAATCATTGTAAAAGGACGCACCCTGTATGCTTCAATTTTCTAACATTTTTTATATTTTCAGAATCCATTGCGCCCCTTGGTGTTAGGGGGTGATCACTCTATATCCTATCCTGTTGTAAGAGCTGTGTCTGAAAAGCTTGGAGGACCTGTTGATATCCTTCACCTGGATGCTCATCCTGACATTTATGATGCATTTGAAGGAAACAAATACTCACATGCATCAAGCTTTGCACGAATAATGGAGGGTGGTTATGCTCGACGCCTTTTGCAAGTAATATAACTTCTTTCTATGCTATTTCTTGGTTTTAACAATGAATACAAATTGTTTACCAAAACAGTACTTCATCTTCTGTTTGTAGGTTGGAATTAGATCAATTAATCTAGAAGGTCGAGAACAAGGAAAAAGGTTTGGTGTGGAGCAATATGAAATGCGAACATTTTCCAGAGACCGACAATTTTTGGAGAATCTGGTCTGTATTTCTTTACCAGATTCTAGATGCATACTACTCTCATATTTTTACCGAATATAGCAACTGCTAGTTTCCATTCATTAGTTATTTGCTTGCTCGATTGTCTAATACTTTTCATTTAAAATCAGAAACTTGGTGAAGGTGTAAAGGGCGTGTATATATCTGTGGATGTTGACTGTTTGGATCCAGCATTTGCTCCTGGAGTATCTCATTTTGAGTCAGGCGGTCTCTCTTTCCGTGATGTTCTAAACATACTGCATAACCTTCAAGGTGATATCGTTGGGGCTGATGTCGTTGAGTACAACCCACAGCGTGATACTGCTGATGGCATGACTGCAATGGTTGCTGCGAAGCTGGTAAGAGAACTTGCTGCCAAGATGTCCAAGTGACCTGCAGTAATTTTCAATTTTAAGAAGGAAGAAGTACCATGTATCCTATTAGTGTGTACTCATCTTTATGCGAAAATAAGTGTTTATTCACATTAGATAGGTCTGGCAGATGCTCAGTTTCCTATGGCAAGGGGGATTAATAAACTCGTCTCCCAAAATAAGCTAGTATATTTGCAGTTCCTTATGAGTAACCTGTTGTTGTAAGTGACACTTGTATCATTTGGTATGGAGTTTGTTGTGTATGGATGTTTTGAATCTTTTATAGTGCTTTAAAAGGCATAGCTGTAGCGGAAAAGTGTGTAAACCCCACGAACTCTTATGTTGATAATTAAGACATACAAATTGAAACTAAAATATTAAAAATTCATGAGAAAAGTTTAAGTATTTGCAAATACTTGAGAGAACTTTTGAGGGCGTACATGCCCGAATAATTCAAGATGCAAGGTGTGCATGAGGCATTCTCGAGGCACACATGGCCGATAAATCATGCCATAATGTTATATGGGGCAAATGTATCATCTATCCCGATGTTAATCCATGAGACACTCTGCTCCACGGTTGTCTCACAATGTTTAGAAGCTCGATCGCCCCTAAGGGAGTCCCAGATTTGCATTTTAGAACATTTTCTTTTGTGGTGAGTTCTTTTGTGAAATTCCTAACGGATGAAGTTGCCCTAAGATAGTTATGAAACTCATTAACTTGATATAGTTATGACAACTATACAAACTATTGCTAAAGACCTGCAGTAGGATTAGTGTTTGTTCCAATGTTTGAAAGATTTCAAGTCTTGCACTAGGAGGTTATGAGTGGAGAGTGAACTCTGCCAAAGCATGAAAATATATCTGTTCTGTCATCAATATGATCCGTGAAGAATTATAAGCAAAATCAAGATTGCAAGTGAGGTTTTGGTCAATGCCAAGATTGACATAAAAAATAAAACATTCAGTAACTAAAGCATGCTTTCTATTTAGTTTTCTTCTTTCCTCTTGAGTAATTCTCCACAATGCTCAGCGTGATATTTTGTGTTTACTTCCTAAACACTAGAACAATTGTTGCTGAGTTACATTTTTCATCAGTTCAAGCTGTAGCTTCCATATCCTGTCCTACCTCTCGTTTTTCTAGTGCTATAGATTTATACCTCTTAGCGCACATAACGAATAGTACAAGATCTAGTGCAGTCAAAGCAGCTGAAAGGAAGAAGAACCTATCCAAGTGCCCGTCGTTTAAATTTGCAGGTACCCACCCTGGCTTTCCATGCCTTGTTGTGATCTTCATTACTACAGTAAGTATGATGCTGCATAAGTAGCTACCTAGTGCTGACGAAGACATGGACAAGCCAAGCCCCATGCTCTTCAGACTATCAGGAATTTGTGATGCAAAGAATTCCCACTGAGCAACATAGATGAATGCTTCCCCTACTCCTACAAGAACATATTGTGGTGTTTGCCAGAAAATACTCAAAGAACTTGTCTCTTCCCCTCCTTCATTAGCAAACCTTAGTCTTTGTTGTTCAACAAAGCCTGCAATCACCATAGCTACTGTTGAAATGACCAACCCTATCCCTATTCTTTGTAGCTCACTCGGGAGCTTAGGCTTACATTTGGTTAGTTTCACATACAGAGGAATCAAGATCTTCTCATAGCAAATAATGAAGGTGGATGTGCTTATGATGTCAAATGCTGTCATGCTTGCTGGTGGAATGTGAAAGCCCGAGATCATTGTGCTTGTGTTCATTGCAGATCCTTGCTCGACGAAGAGAGATAGCACTTGCACAAAGACAATGGATGCCAAGATTGTGCAGAACCATATTGGCAGCAGCCTTAGCACACATTTGACTTCTTCAACTTGTGTCACAGTACAAAGCCTCCATTGGTTAGGAATTTCACTTTTATCTGGTAATATCAGCATGTCTGATGGGGTTATAACTGCAGCTCGATCAAGAAACCTTGTTCATACAAGTTACAAGAATGTGTCATATATTCGAGTTGATGAAATTAATCAGCATTATGGAGAACATCACTAAGTATTAAGATCCAAAAACAAGGCAAGCTAAGCTTACTTGAAGTCATCTGTATGTGAGATTCTTCTGGTGCTGTCCTTCTCATTTCTTCCACGAGCTTCGTATAATCCCTCTCCATTTGTAGGAACTGTAAGCTTTGTTTTCCTGATAGACGCGACAATTACCTGAGAGAACCTGGAAATGGGGTTGCAACTAGGTCTAATGTGTCGATATCTAGGGGCACCACTTATGATTGAGAGCAGAGCAACAAAGCCACAAGCTGTTGATACCCAAAAGGCAAGAACCCATCTTCCCATATTTTCCATGTAAACCAGAAGTGTCTCAGCAACCAATGATCCAAGGTTTAGAGCAACATAGAAATAGCTAAAGAATTTCGTCTTGGAACGACTTTCCTCTGGATCCTCCTCATCAAATTGATCAGCTCCTAGTGTGGCTAGTGCTGGTTCTATAGAGCCACTCCCAAGAGCTAGCAGGTATATCGATAAATAAAACATCGCAACCTCAACTTGTGATTGAGGTTTACATAGCTCTCCCAACTTTCCACATCCTTCAGGTTCAAGCATGAATGCTTGAGTTAACAGAGACAATACCACCAAACCCTGCAAACAGCAAGTTAAAGGTCGGCTATATGAATCCTTACTGTTCGAAAACGCCAATTATTATTGTGGGGCCAGAGTGGTTTGTGGAAAAAGCTAACTTACAACATTCATAACAGCTAGAAAGACAACAGAAGTAAGGTATCTTCCAAGATAGGAATCACTTAGGAAAGCTCCAAGTAAAGAGAAAATATAAAGTGTTCCCATCCATTTACTGAACATGGTTGCTGCTTCAGCATTTGACTGCCTTAACACAGTCTTTGAGAAAAGAACCATGTTCACTTCCACTCCAGTAAATGCAACTGCAGCTAATCCTTCACTCACTGCATCAATCAAAGAACAACAAGCTAATTCATCTAAATAACCGTCCACTCAACAGATTAAACTAAAAATAACATGTGCATGATCATGTATAGTCAATGTATACTGGCTAGAAAAGTAAACAGTAAATCTGTCCTGCTATTTGTGTGAAAGATCCCTGTTATCATAAAGAACAACAATGCTTTCAGCTTATAAATTATGCAATTTGTGAAAATTTCAAGTAATAACAATCTATTTAGGACAATTCCTCATTTTCTTTCATCCTCTAGATGTATGTTTTAAAATCACAAAAGAGTTTATTATAGCCCTTGTTAAGTTATACTGATAGTATAAAAGTTCTTTACATCGTCAGTCTATGGCCGTATACAAAATATTAGTACTTTTAATTCTTTTGTTTCCTTAGTATTAGAAATATTATTAATTGGAACATATGATATAAGTGGTTGAATGTTGTGGTAATGAGAGTATAATTAGTTAGTATATAGATAGACCTAATAAGAGATATCCAGTTTTCCATCCACCAGTTTTTGCCTTGATTGCTGGTTTCCCATGCCTGTCTGTTGATCCATCTTTTGTACAACAATCCAAAAGTCTCTTTTTCCCTTCCTGTTGGCCATCCATAAAAAGACTTCAAATATTATTATATCCTAACATGAAATATGATGAGGTTTCACATTATATATATAAGCATGCTCCCTTTATTTTCAACCTCACCCCACCAAAAATTAATAAATGTTGTAGGAGATTTTCTTTTGGTACTTGAATTAACTTTGACTTACTTTATTATCTTTCAGTAAGAATAATTTATAATATCTGAGTAGGACCATAAAGTAGATAATGCTGCCTTGTTATTGGTTCAAATTCTAGTAAAACAGTTTTTAAAAAAAATTGAGTCAAAAAGAGGGGTAACTTTTATTGGATTATGTTAGATATGAATGCAGACACAATAAATTGAGATAATAATGAAGTCTAAATTAAAGTTGACAAAGTAATTTTGACATTTAGTTCCTTTTTTCAAAAGAAATTTTGGGCAAAATCAAAGTGCAAATCTTAACAGCAACTAGATATGAGTAATTTTGAATAAGGAGAAGAAAAAAACAAATCTTGGTATTCCGTTCATTTCTTTTTAGTTGTCATGTTGGTGTTTTTACAAAGTCAATCGTTGATTAATTTTTTCAAAGTCAAAATTAGAGTAAATTAATTTTTGATATTTTAAAATAAAATCTTAGATATTCAAAAATTATAAGAAAAATAAATTGCAAATTTTTTTTCTTATCAATATGATAAAAAAATAAATCTTAAAATGTTAGTTGAAATTTATACCATTTGACTCTAAAAAAAAAGACTGACAATTTTTAAAAGAGGAATGAGAGGAGTATTAAATTTAGCTAATCTTGAAAGTATAAAGTGTTCTTTATAAAATAATCATTCAGTATTTGAAATCAATTGGCTTGATTAATTTAAATTTGTGTACTGTAAGACTCATTGAAAAAAAAAACTTTCTATATTAGATTTTTTTTCATATATCAAAACTCGATTTGAAGACGTCTAATTAAGAATTGAGTGATTATATTTATTTCACGACAAATATTATTGATGATAGAACTAAAATATTGCATATGTACAAGTCCATTTTTCACCAAATTACTCTTTACCCCTAATTAACCTCCTTTTTTCGAAGAAGAAAAAAACAAACGTATATTTTATATTTTGTTGATGGACACAATACAAATTGGAAAAAAATGTAGTACAATATTTGGTGTTTTAATTTGAAAAGAACCAGATTTTTAATTTATTATCTGAGAGTGGAAAAAGAAAAAGAGTTGATTAAGAAGACAACAAACACAGTGAGATAATTAGTTGTTTATATATATAATTAGAAGCTAACAGATGATCATACGTATTTAATTAATATCACACAAAACGCATGCACGAAAACATTAGGTTGGTGTGTTCTCTAACCCCTTCTCTGTCTCAATTTGTCCGTTTTACTTTTTTTTATATAAATTTATTTTAAAAAAAATATGTCTCTTCATTTTTTTTTAAACTCATTAATTTAATTTTTTACTTGATATATTTTAAACAATAAAATTCAAAATAAATATTATTTTCTTAAACTTTGTGTATAAGTCAAAATATTAAGACGAACAAATTGTAATGAAACTTTATTTGAAAATTTTTATTGCCAAGTAAATATATTCAAAACTGATATGAAGAGTGACATAGAAAACAAATTATTGAGTAAAATAAGGTAGGTGTGGAATCCATCATTATATTTTTGAAAGTTTGCATTTGCATGATGGACGAGAAGAAAGCATGCATTAATAGAGACAAATAAGATTTTTTTATTTTCAAAAAAGAAAGAAAGAAAAAGTTAAAGTTCATTTGTTTAATATTTAATTAATTAAGCATGCCTCTTAGTTTTTTTTCGTATCGTTTATTTGATTGATTAAAATTACGCGGCTTCAAATTGAATTCATATATAAATAAAGTAATAATATGTATCAAGCTTTTTGGATTTTTGGTCACATAAATAAGTAACAATACAATGATGACGATGATTACCATTAATTATTCATCATATTTACAACAAAACATCGATCATACTCTATACACCATACCCAAACTTTTCGGTTAATTTTTTAAAGTTATTTTTCATATCAAATCGACTACAACGATCGATCTAAATCCTTATCTAGTAACAAAATCATAAATTGAAAAGTCTAAACTTTTCGAGACAATAAGTAATAAATTGCATATCCATAGATATATAGAATTCAATTTAGGTAATGAAAGTCGTGTAACTCGATCATCTATCTGATAAATAGGTTATGTAGTACTTATTTTCTCAAGAGTCGGATTTCTCAAAAAGAGATAAACAAATTTGTTGAATGAAAAACAAACTATATAGTTCGAATAACTAAATCATTAAAGACAATCTACGTATATATAAAAGAATAATGTGTATACCTCGGATTCGGTCATAGTAACTGAAGATTCATCTCTGACAGCAGACATTTGTTTGAGATCCATGATTCCTGGATATAACTAAAAGAAGAAGGGAGCTAGGTAAGAACTAGAATGAAGTAGTAAAACAAGAAATATATAGAGATGAAGAGAGGCAGGGCCTATTTTTGGTGTTAATGATATTGTTTTGTTTTGTTTTATCTTACGTGGGAACCATGCAAATCAATGTCTATTTCAAGTGACGTTGGTATAACATGAAAGTCTGTGAAATTGAAGTGAGGATTTATAGGCAAAGAAAGTGAAAACATAGTATTGGCCCACAAGTTTGGAATATAGCTAACAGAACAGTCAAATAGAATTCAAGTAAAAATTCCTCTTTTTCCTCTTATCTTTAATTTTCTGTTTTTTTTATTTATTTTGAAAAATATCGAACTTTTTGAAAATTTTAAATTTTTAATCTATTAACTTCATAATTAATAGAGGCAAATGATAAATTTATTATATCATTCATTATTTTCATAATAGATGTCAATTCAAAATTGAACAAGTAATTAAAAATAAAAAAAGTATTACGCTCTTCGTTTCAAAATAAGTGTCATATTCTGATATAACAACATCTAAGTTAAATTAGAGAGCTATATATCTTAAAAGAAAAATTTCTAAATTGATCTATTGTAATATTTTTAGATATGATGGATAGAAGCTTTAGACCAGTATCAAGATTGTCATAGAAGGTAAAGTTATCCAATTTTTCTTGGATATTGTTCAAAATAATTCTAAAAACATCCTTAGACAAGTAGACATGGCAAAAGGCATTTGCAATCAATTCTAGTTATTCCTTTACAAAGCTCTCTTACCAAAAATCCTTTCATGCCTTTCTATAAGATAATATATTTTTAGATATTTTTATTATATAGAAGAGCCAAGTTGAGAACGATCAAGGGTAAATTTGTTAATTTATAAAAATTCTAGAATATTTATTTCTATATTATATTATGACATCAAGAAAGTGGTATTTGATCTTTAATGACAAAACAATCAAATATATCTGGACCCATATTTTCAATCAAATTTTTTTCTTAAATTTTTGAATATAGACTAATAATTAGTCTATTTAATGAGATATTACACTTCGTATAGATTTATTTTCTCTATAGTATAAATAAAATTTTCATTAATCCAATAATATCTATTAAGCAAATGTAGAATAAATTTTTGTTTTCACACCATACTAATGATTTTTATAGGTCTAAAGATAATTCTAAATTAATGATTTATTAAGACCTAGAAAATTGATTTACATATATATTTTTAAAAAATTATATTAATATTGACATGATAACTTATTTTAAGTAATATTCCTCTATATTATAAAATAAAGAACTTCTTACTAGGAGGACATATAAAAAATATTCATACCAATTCTTCATAAAAAATATCGAATTTATTAATTTTCATAATAAACTAAATTACATATTAAAATAAGTATATAAATTTATAGTGTGAAATAATTCTTTACACTAATATATATGCGACATAAACTTTAAATATGTAATTTGTATTTCATTTTTCATAAATAATTTTCAACTATAAATAAATTATCTCTTATAATTTTTATGTTGTTTCATTAATACAATTAACATATGACATATTAACGAGTGACAATCAACTCATAATGACCTTCATATAATAGTTAGTCTGCACTTCTTAGTCTTAATTTCTACTTCTTACAAACTTGAATTATGATAAATTAGTGTCATTTGTCGATAGTAATTAGGAGCATATTAAATATTAGATTATAAATGTTTTACAACTTAAAAATAAATGTTTTCTCAATTGATATCAACACTTGAATTTCAAAATTATGTTACTTTATTACCTTGTTTTTATCACAATTTTGATTATTTATCGATAAAAATATTAATTAAAAAAATATTATAAAAAATAATTGTGAATAATTGTGAAAAAGATTTAGTATTTTCATTTTGAATTTTGTTGAAAGGCAAAATAGTTAAAAAAAACTTAAATTTTAATAATATAAACTTTAGATTAATTTTATTTATGAAGTGTTCATTGATGAGTTTGCAATTGGTTCTAAATATTTTTTTAAAAAATGAAGTATTATTAATTCAGATTGAAAATGTATATTACTGTATAATAATTTTTCTGAAGTGTTATATCAAATTAAAAAAAAGTTATGAATATTAAAATTTTAATAAATGGACTTATATAATTTATAATAAATGGACTTATATAATTTATAATATGTTAATTATAAATATTATACAATAAAAATAATAATAAAATAATCAAAAATTAAAATAGAGAGTACGAATAGTAATTCTTCAATTATCTCTACAAATGATGAATTGAGAGTGAAATAGAGAACGAATAAAGAAAACATTATTTATTTTACCCGCCGAATATAGAGTAAAATAAAAATGGATCAGAGATAGTTATACATGTTTTTATTTCCAAGATATTCATAATTGATAAATACGATTTTAAAATCAATTATGATTAAATATAAATAATAAATTTTAGAAAATTAAAAAAATATCGTATTAAATAAAAAGAAAAGGTCGATAGACTCCTTACGGTTTGAAAATAATTTATTGTGATTGAAAAACATCCTCTTCTATTATATTTATAATTTTAGATGATTGAAATTATTCATTAGAATATCAATAGTATATAGAATTTATAATTATGCATAATTTTATCCTAATAATTTATATATCAATATAATATTGGATCCGTGTTAGCAGGGACTTATTTTACTAGTATATATATATACATGACAAGTTTAACCTTACGACATTTTTAAAACTATATTCGATCTCCTTTTTCCTTTAATCTCTTCCTAAAAGCTCTTCCGTTTATATTTTTATCGACTCAAATTTATAACTGCAAAATCGAAAATGTATAGGGCAAATAAGTCTTTTGTATATTGCAAAATGTGTTTTTTGTTTATTGCTGTCTTTCAAAACATGATATATATATTTGACACCAAAGTTGAAAGCATTTCAACCTGTAGTTGTTTCCATTTTCCATATTTGTTTCAATAATCTTCGTTACCTATATATAACCTTGATCAAAACATTACAAATATATATATAAGAATAGTTACTCCTGAAATAATTTGGAACGCTTAATCATGAATTATTAAAATTATTTTTGAGATTAAAACTCATAAAATTATATTTAATCATAAAATATTAAAATTAACGAATACACAACCGAATACCTACTAAATTTTATAGCGGAAAATAGTGGTAGTAATACTAATGATTATAAGGTGGCGTTTTGCTTAGTGTATTTTGTCGTATGCACGGACAGTACTTATCATCTTTGTCCTAAGCTAATCATCTGAATTAGTACTCTTTGACACAAAACATTAATCTCATAATTTTCCTTTTGCTTTAATTCCCTTTTCATGTATAGAATTAACCTTCAAAAATTACTGTCTTGATACACAGCAAACTAATACGTAGTGACCAAGCTTCAATTTTTCTTCATTTTTATAATACTTAATTGGAATTTTAATTTTTAAAAGGTATATATAGATTAATAATCTAACAAGTAGTTGCACTTACTTCTTGCCCCTTCACATTAGTTCATTGTTGGACTATTTGGGTCATAATCTCTGAATTAACCTGAAAGTAACGTATTATGTTAGGATTGAAATTATATGTGTCATATAAATATGAATATCAACAAATCAAACTATAATAGAAAAATATATCAAACGAGACACATGTTCAATCAATTGATTTAACTCTCCTCTTTGAAATGAGCAATTATAATAAAAGAAAGGGCAACTTTCACATATAGCAAATAAAAGATTTATATTTGTATGCTATAGCAAAGTTTGCATAATTGCGCTCCATAGCAAACATAGAAACTGTCTAATTCGCTATACATTTACAGTTGAAGCGAATTGTATAAAACAAGAAAGAGAAAGATACTTGGGCAGAGAATTGTATAAACGAAGTGTATAAAACGAATTGTGTGATTATAAGTGTATAGAACGATTATATACAATTTGAATTTATATAAAATGAGAAAGAGAAAGATAAAAGAGACTTGGACAGGGAATATAAAATTGAATTGAATTGTATAAAACGAGAAAGAGAGAAATTAGATACAATTTGAATTTGTATAAAACGAGAAAGAGAGAAAGACAAAAGAAATTGGGCAGGGGAGTACTTTTATTGTATAATTAAGTGTATGAGACGAAAATATATGTACTTACATGTGTATATACAATTTTCTCATGCTTTATACAAACAGAAATACAATTTATACATTTCGCTTCTGTTTGTATAAGTGAGAAAGGCGAGGATTGCGAGCGAGATTTGGAAGAGGAGAGAAAGCGGAACAAAACTGTATGTATTTATACAATTTTCTCTGCTTTATACAAATAGAAACAGTTTTTATACACTTGTATTTGTATAAAAAGTGAGGAAGCGAGCGTGAGATTGAAGCGAGAATGGGAGAATGGCGAGCGAGATTTTTGAGAGAGAGGCGACTGACAAATTTTGGCGAACATTTGCTATGGAGCACAATTAAATCAAACCCTAGTTACTCCATTTATTTTAGGTTATTAGTTTGCTATTATATATAATTATCCCTACAAAAAAATTTGGGTCTAATAGATTCATAAGGGGTACTAGTATAAACACTTCTCCTTCTTATGGATTCCGCAAAATATGAGTAAGTTGTTCATTTTATTTTTTACACGAATAAAAGCTCGTGACAATTTATTTATACATATACAACCAACTAATAAGAGAGAATATATTTTGCAAAATAAGTAGTAATATAATCAGAAACAGACAAAATTCATGCAAGCAGAGGTGTGTTGTGAAAAATTAAAGGGATGAATTTTGCAAATTGTGACAATTTAGTCAAATGCACAACTACCCTCAAACCTCAACAACTCTTGATGGCTTTTGAAGAAAAGAATTCAGAGACAAAAGGTGGTTGGTGAAGCTGACATTGGACTCCATTCTGCTTAATTGCCTAACCCCATCTCCCTTCAATCTACCTACCATAACCATTTTCTTCAAAGTTTTCTCAAAAACACAATTTGGTCTTCAAACAACTCCAAGAACACCGAGAGAGAGTGGAAAAACTGAAGTTTTTCACAAGAAATGGCACAGATTAGTAGCATGGCACAAGGGATACAGACCCTTAATCTGAATTCCTCCAATCTTTCTAAAACACAAAAGGGTCCTCTTGTTTCAAATTCTCTCTTCTTTGGATCAAAGAAAGTGACCCAAATTTCAGCAAAATCTTTAGGGGTGTTTAAGAAAGATTCAGTTTTGAGGGTGGTGAGGAAGTCACCTTCTAGGATTTCTGCATCAGTGGCTACTGCAGAGAAACCCCATGAGATTGTGCTGGAACCCATCAAAGATATATCTGGTACTGTTAAATTACCCGGTTCGAAATCCCTTTCCAATCGTATTCTCCTTCTTGCTGCCCTTTCTGAGGTAAAGTAACCGACTTTTCTTTTCCTTTGAGTTTGATTGATGGATGCTGAGTTAATGGTTGCTATATTTTTTAATGGGTTATGAACTGAATCAACTTAAAGATTTGATCTTTTTATCTTTGGTATAGTTAGTTGAGTGTGTGCATGGTGTGTTTGGTCTGTTATTTGGCATTCTGGTTTACATCAGAAATGTTTTTTTCTAGTATTTGCTTGGGTATGAAAGCAGGTGACTTATGGTGTTGTCTAGTGGTCAATGACATGAATGAGCTAAGCACCATGAGATCTCAAGTTCAATTTCAAATGGAGACAAAACAATAGGGGATTACTTCCCATCTCGTCCTAGCCTTGGTGGAAAATATTATCTTATACTTGTTGCTTGTGGGGGGCGGCATGTATCCCATAAAACTAGTCGAAGTGCGCACAAATTAACAGGGCACCACCATTATAAAAAAAATGTAGGTGTCTTGTGGTAGTTTTATATGGTTTTGGATAAATGGAATAATCTTTTTGTGATATTTTGAGATATTAGAAGACTATACATTGATTAAGACATGTAAGTTAGACAAGAGCTAGGATATAAAGGAAAATGCACCATTTTGGTGGAAACATTGAGGAAAAAACTTTCCTGAGTTAAGGTAATCAAACACTAATAAACATTTTCTTTGAGATTTGTCGTACCAAACATACTGAGTTTATATATTTGGTTTCAATGGTTTTGATACTTCATTTAAATACCATGTCACCTGCATTGAGCTTAAATATGCTTTTTACCACTTCAAGAAACATTGGTATTTAGCTGATTTTGTGAAGTGCTACTTGCAATACTAATATATTTAGATGTTAAAAGACATAAATTGTTTGCACATCTTATTTTTTGCTTAATGTTTTGTTTTTATTGAAATGATTGCATTTTGTCAATCTGTCTACCAAATTGATCTGCCAAATGTTCAACCTTTGTGGCATTTTGTTGTGGTTCTTGGGGATTCAGCAATTCCCTTTTTGAGTTTCTGACCCTACCAGGTTGGCATTAGGGTGGGTTACTTATAAATTTGGACAATGTTTTTTTTTTCTTAATTAATTCAAGGAGATGTTTGTTAGAGTACATCATTAATGATTTATGCAAATCAACGCAAATTAAGTATATGGCAAAAACTGATGCTATAAGTGTGAGGAGAGGAGCTAAGGGTTGAAAGAAACACTTTACTCTTGGTATAAGCTGTCCTTAACAACTGGGAACTCTCTTCCCAAGCTCATGGTGTCCTGAACAACTCATACAGTATAATACACTCATAGCCCCCGAGTGTGCAACCTTTTTAAGCTGACAACTATATTCATGTTCCATTGTTCTTTAACTTACCGTATACATTTTCATGCTTTCATATTCTTGATATAAGTTACTTACAACCTTGTGCTGCCATTACATGTCACTGGCACTTGAATTTCAGGGAAGGACTGTTGTTGACAATTTACTGAGTAGTGACGACATTCATTACATGCTTGGTGCGTTGAAAACACTTGGACTTCATGTTGAAGATGACAATGAAAACCAACGAGCAATTGTGGAAGGTTGTGGTGGGCAGTTTCCTGTCGGTAAAAAGTCTGAGGAAGAAATCCAACTATTCCTTGGAAATGCAGGAACAGCAATGCGTCCGTTGACAGCAGCAGTTACTGTAGCTGGAGGACATTCAAGGTCTTTCAACTGTTCCTTCTTCGTACCTTTTGTTTTTGTCTTCTTTGCTTTTTTATTTTTCTTCTTTTTTTTCCAGTGTTGTTTCTTTGTCTTTTTTTTTTTTTTTGGGGGGGGGGGGG
>NC_028637.1:95103071-95116829 GCF_001406875.1 Solanum pennellii
GGGGGGGGGGGGGTTTCTTTTGAAGCCATTTTGATAGTCTCATGAATTTGTATTTTTGGGAATGGTGGAAAACTTCTGAAATGTACATCGATAATTTAATTTTTTTTTGGTTAGATAATAGTTGCCCTGGTGATAAATACATGTCAGTTAGCTCCTCAAAGGTTGAGTAATCTGGATGTGGTGCTTTGAGAGCTTCAGAAATGCATGCATACTTTGTACGTCATGTGTTTTACCATCTTTCTCAACGTGACAGAGAACAAGACAGGGAACGAGCATATTTTTGTTTGCTTCTTCTTTAGTTAGAGTTGTTTTTCTTTTCTTTTTTTTGGTCTAGAAAATATTACCTTGTGGTGGGTGATAACTCCATGAATAATTGTGTGCTACAGATATGTTCTTGATGGAGTTCCTAGGATGAGAGAGAGACCAATTGGTGATTTGGTTGATGGTCTTAAGCAGCTTGGCGCAGAGGTAGATTGTTCCCTTGGTACGAATTGTCCCCCGGTTCGAATTGTCAGCAAGGGAGGTCTTCCAGGAGGGAAGGTGAGGATTATGATTTTATTACGTATAATGTTAGTAATTGGCAGCCTATTACTGCAATTTTCTTAACTAGGAATTGTATTATCACTATTATTTCAAAAAAAAAAGGAATAGTATTGTCACTATGATGAGTAATGTTTTAAATGCAATAGCATTTTTTCTTGAAAAGTTAAACATACCTTAAACTTCAGAGAAACTGGCTTACATTATCTTATTTTAGATCCTGACTAATAAAGCCAAAAGATCCCTCTCACCAGTTGGATACGATGAGCTATAGATGGAAATGAGTGGTGGTGAGACTTGAACCTGAAACCTCAACCTTGTTCCAGTACCATCTTGAATTATGTGTACAGCCTCTCTATAAAGCTTCTGCTATAAAAGAGTACACACTTTTATTTCATTTGATTGTATTGTAACAAATATATTTTTTATCTCCATCTGATTTACCTTCATTCTATTTCATTTTATACTTTTTTTTAGAACTACTGACCTTTAAGTCTAAGAACAAGTATGCACTCACTCCCTCGTGCCATAGGTTAAATTAGTTTATAGTCAATATGTCTTCTTGCATGTATCAAGCTCGTATGATAACAAGCTATGCAACTCTAGCATCTATCCTCTTAACGAGAAGTCCTAAATGGGAAAGGCAGACTTCCAATTTTTCAAGTAACTTGCTGTCCTCCTTTATTTTGTCTTTGTTTCCTCCAAAAGTCTCTTGTCCCTCCATTTGATCTCTTCCAAATTCCTTGTCGCTGCCACTAAATCAAAGAAGATGCATTTGATTCTGCAATATTACTTTATATTGATGAATCATGTTCATATGTTGTCTGTGGTTTACTTGATCAGCTTCTTTCCTAGTATGGAAAGATGTAATATAACCGTTTTTGAGTTCTTGCTAAGTTATACTCTCTTCATATCTATCAGGTAAAGCTCTCTGGATCCATCAGCAGCCAATACCTGACTGCTCTTCTTATGGCTGCTCCCCTGGCTCTAGGAGATGTGGAGATTGAAATAATTGACAAACTGATATCTGTGCCTTATGTTGAAATGACACTGAAGTTGATGGAGCGATTTGGTGTCTTTGTGGAGCACAGTAGTGGCTGGGACAGATTCTTGGTAAAAGGAGGTCAGAAGTACAAGTAAGTCTGCTTTCACACTGTTTTAATGTCTTTAATAATCTGGTTCCACCGATCACTGAAGCTAACGGTTACGAGAATATCATAGATCTCCTGGGAAAGCATTTGTTGAAGGAGATGCCTCAAGTGCTAGCTATTTTTTGGCGGGGGCAGCAGTCACAGGTGGAACTGTCACTGTTGAAGGTTGTGGAACAAGCAGTTTACAGGTATTTCTCATGTCATTAAGACCTTGGGGGCAATCACATTCTAGACTTTTCCATCTTGTGCTTGGTGTTTGTGACAGCGCCATAATACGTTCTATTTCTCTTCTGTTCACTAGCTTAATTTGTGGAAGTACTAAAAAGTAAGAGTTGCACAGTGCATGGCCTACATCTTAGTGTATAACTGCATAAGGTAATTTTCTAACAAGGGACTTACTTTGAACTTTATGTTTCCTTTGTGAAGGGGGATGTTAAGTTCGCTGAGGTCCTCGAGAAGATGGGGGCAGAAGTTACATGGACAGAGAACAGTGTCACAGTTAAAGGACCTCCGAGGAACTCTTCTGGAATGAAACATTTGCGTGCCGTTGACGTGAACATGAACAAAATGCCAGATGTGGCCATGACTCTTGCTGTAGTTGCACTTTTTGCTGATGGTCCTACTACCATAAGAGACGGTATGGCTAACCTTGTTTCCCTGGTATCAAATCCTATTGAAGCACTTTGTTTAGATTAAGATATTGTTCTGAAGCGATTGGGACCTGGGGCACTATTCTACAATATGAAAGCATTTCCCTGCATAATTAGTTTTTTAAAATGCTGTGATAACCTGACTAAAATGTGCAAAGAGGTTTTCCTGGTAGTTTAGGGGTCTGATCAGAAGGGAAGAAAATTGTCGTAGCTTTTGCAATTTCTTGTTAATACAAGAGGAATGGCTCTCTGCCTCATCATTTCTGGGTTGATGCATACACTTTGTAAATGTTTGATGTCCTTTGTCATGCTACCCTTTAATACACTTTAAGACTCAATTTGGCATGCATCATATAACTTTCTCTAGAGAGATTTGCTTTTGCGTCTTAAAATTTGGTATTTACTACGGTTAATGCCTGTTGGGAAGTTAAGGGGGAAAAGAAAAAGAAAACATTGTTTAAGACTATCTTTTATTTTTCACATGATAAGGAGAAACATCCTTTAATCGCATCATGTTTACCATTTTGCTAAATTAGGTTGATGAATTTCTTGAATTGAATTTTTAAATGCCTCTATGAAATACAGAACTGTCTGATGGTGAACTTGTCGAGTTGGCTATATGCTATATTACATGGACTTGTGTATTGGATATCAGATTTGATAACCTATCCTAATTGTTAGGCTTGATTTTTTATCTAGTTCCTAAAAGTATTCAAGGATCCATACAAAGTAACCAAATCCATGTGCTACACATTTGGGTGTGTTTGAAAGGAAAGGAAGAGTTCCAACATTATATAAGCCAGTGATTGTAGAAAGTAGTATAACTCAAAAGTTTTGTTAGATATGAGAACTAATAAATTAAGACATGAGCTATGTATGTATGGATTGAAGATAAAGTCATAGTGTTTCCCGAATCTGGAAGATCTCTCTAGTGCGGAGTAGATTTGTGTAGTTTCTCGTTGATGTAGTACGCATCCTATGAGGGTATCTGTTTTATGATTCACAACAACTTTAAATATTAAACTGTTTGAAGACCTTATGAGAATAACTTTTTTTGGGAAATAAAGTATTTAATCGTTGCAGATGCTTTGCCGGTCATATTATTTTTCTCTCTGTCTTTCTTTATATTGTGCTAATACCCCTCTTTTGTCTGCTCAGTTGCTAGCTGGAGAGTTAAGGAAACTGAACGGATGATTGCCATATGCACCGAACTTAGGAAGGTAAACATCTTTAGCTGGTTTCATGATATTTGCAGCTTACAAGCCTAGTATAGCCTTCTTTCGATATTTCATTGCATCAATTATTCTGTTTTTTCTTACTCTTTGACATTTCTGGATGAAACTTCAGTTGGGTGCAACAGTTGTTGAAGGGTCAGACTTCTGCATAATCACCCCACCAGAAAAGTTAAACGTAACGGAGATTGATACATATGATGACCACAGAATGGCTATGGCTTTCTCTCTTGCTGCTTGTGCTGACGTTCCAGTCACTATTAAGGACCCTGGCTGTACTCGAAAAACCTTCCCCGACTACTTCGAGGTCCTCCAGAAGTACTCCAAGCACTAAACCACTTCACATGTAGAAGGAATTATTTTGTACTACAAGAGAAATTATGCACCAGTTTGCAACCAAAATGGTGCCCATACCGGAAGAGAAAAAAACTTTCCAACTCCTTTTTATATGTCTATGTGAGATGATGTTCATTGTATTTGTTGAAGTTGAGCTTCTTTTTTTCTTTCTCGTGTAGAAGACATGTATACTATATAGTTGAGTACACTTCCTTGAAGAATATTTACCATTGATTATCACCGTTTTAGTTATTGCATTTGGTATTCAAAATAAACTTGTTTCGAGGATTTAAAGCTATAATTGTGATTTATGGAGCTAAGATAGGCCATTGGTCTATTTATTTTCACATTATTAAAATTCATGATTACATAAGATCATTAATTATGTTTATGTGGTACGGTTAAATTAATAATAAACTACCTAATTACACAAATATCCCTATCATATTTATTAATTTTCCTATAGTTTGTCTAATTAATAGTTTTATGCAAAATTTGAAGTTAAATATACTTAGATATATGTATTTCTGCTACCTAATACATTTTAAAATACGGATACATCCTACCATATTTATTAATTTTCCTATAGTTTGAAATAATTACATATTGTCTCACTAATTAATAATTCTATGCCAAATTAGAAGTCAAATATATTTAGATACATGTATTTCTCCTACCAAATATATTTTAAGATACATGTATTTCTGCTACAAAACACATTTTTAAAATATAGATACACATGAAGAAAGGCGAGTGCTATAGGAGGGAGGTGAGTGAAAGAGTTTGTGTATCCCATATACATGTGAATCATACTAGATACATGTACCTGGTACATAAGGAGAGAGACTAACGAGAGAGTTAGATACATGTGAATACATCATATTTGAACCACAATTTAACTTGAATGGTAATTTTAAAAATCACAAAAAAGATATATAATTAAAATATTAAACTAATGAAATTTATGTTATTTTATCGTAAAATGAAGGCATCGGATACCAATCACATGCTCTTTCAGAATGGAGTGGGACACCGGCCTATCAGAACCCACTAAAATAATAGGGTCATGCTACTTTGACATTTTTGAACCTGGACAGAGTCCGGCCCACTGATTAATCGGCCCGATGTGACCTACTTACACAACATATTACAGTCGAAATATATTCAAAATCTAAATAAGGTAGAAAACTCAGGATAAATTACAGAAAATAAAATTGAATCAAGGTTATAATTTCAATAATTTAAATGTTGAAACTTAAAAGAATTTTGGAAGACTCAAAGTTTGCTACATGACTCGAGGTGAGATCCAAATGGAAGTGTTGACAAGAATGAATAATAAGGTAGCACATGATGGCTACTATTTGAATTGACAATTCATAAAATTGTATAGTAATTTTCCCAAATTTGTTTCAATTATTATAGGTTTTTAATCTTAACAACTAGGAAGTCTCAATCTTAAAGGAATAATGATACATCATCTACCTTTTTAAAATCTATATATGGTTGCAATGTGCTTATAGATTAGCTTAGAAATTGAACAACACTAAAGATAAATAATACTACTATAGAATTGGCTAATTGGTGTCCACCTTTCAATTAAAATATTCTAGTATGAATAAACTTATTAGAGATTGAGTTCGGATCACATTTTTTAATGGATCCTATTAGACGCAAATATGAATTAATTGAGGTACCAGAGTGGAAAAACTTAATAAAAAAAATAAATATTACCTATTTAGCCATGAAAATTTTTCACCTTTTTTGAATTGAATTTCTAACTTTATTTGAAAATCGGTGTTTGTTGATAAAAATTTCAAGTTTAACTTGAAGTTATATTGAGAATTTGGAAAACACCCCACGTCCTTTCTTAAAAGATGAATCAATCATTACTAAATGATTCAAAACTAATCAATACCCAGAACCCTATTTTTACTTCTTCACTTATATAAATTTTCTTTCTAAAATTCTATCCAATTTTTTTTTATACGATAACCCTCATTTAAATTAGTATTACATTTTATGTTTGAATCGTATTTTATAATTTTTTAAAAAATACAATCGATATCTGACTACTTATTGCCCAAAGTATGACCATATACAATCTTTAACTCCAATTCCAACTTTTAAAACTATTTAATATCTTTTATTTTCATTTTTATGATCAAACGCTCACTGAAGTCGAAGATTAATAATTAAGAGATATGGTACTTTTTAAAAAAGAATATTCGAATTAAATATATAGTAATAGGGAAGAGGAAAATAAAAATAAAATAATTATATGGGAGAGGCAACCATGTGAGCAAGTTGGCAAATAAGTAAGGCAAACCATGTCCCAACAGTTGTTTTCTTTTTATTTATAACCTGCTGCCATCATGTTCCATGCTTTATTACTTATTACTATGCTCACTATACATTAAAATAATTATAATTTTTTTTATATATTAAACTGTTCACCCTCCTTCTTTGTTTTTTTTTTTATATTTTTTTAAAAAAAAATTCTTTCCACCGTCCTTAAATCTCTGGATCACAAAAATTTACTATTAAAAGATTCTATTAGCTCTAATTAAGGTGCCTAATTAACACATAGTAATTATTCTATAATAATGTTCAAGTGGATGGATACATTGTCAAATGATGTTACCAATCTTACCAAATCTGAATTTAATGATGTAATCAAGTAATTTGACTTAAATATACCATACATTTCACGGATTAGGAAGAGTCACATGTAGAAATAAGTAGGTACACTATACCAAAGTAATCTTTAACAACGATTATTAGTGGCAGTTACATTTTAGTATTCGTATTAAAGTCTATAACGATATTGAATCTCATGACAATTAACTTATGTCATCGAAAATTTTAATATTCTTTGTTACTGTGTTTCGCTAAAAGCTATTTTTATCGTAATTTCGATCGATGGATATAGAAATTGATCACACATGATAGCTGGCCTAACAAAACTTTAGAAGAAAAGCCACTGAATATAAGGGGAGGTGTTAATTGAAAAGGAGAGTTTTATTTTGCCTTGCTTTCAAGGTTGCCTTATTACCAGCAAACTTATGTGAATTTTCACATGACTTTGTCTACTTTTTAGGTATTTGCATTAACTCATCACCACCTCATCCTCTATTTTTTATACCTCCACACTTCTAGGGCTAGATGCAAAGTTTGTACGAAAGAAAAATCTTGATGCAACGATACAAAATTATTACGTGAATAAAAAATTATATACTTAATTGAATGGCGAAAATAATCTCTCGAAAAATGTATTGTAAGAACTACTTGCATCTATTATGCTACTGCCTCTAATATTTACTTTAGTTATTTGCATTTGGCCTTCTTAGAGAACAAATGTCATGTGGAAGGATGTGAAAATTAAAATAAAAATAAATAAACCAACTTTTTTTTTTGTCCTTATCAATAGGTCTCAAGAAATGCAATTAGTGGGAAAGCGTATTCTTAGTCATACACATTTCATATATATTTTTTCTTCAATCTTTTAATAAATCAAAGGTGAAATAAAAATTTAGTATACTCAAAAGAGAAATTCTGACTCCTGTAAATGACGAAAACTTTAGTGTATCAATCATATTTCAAATAGATTTTAGTTATTATTATTTTATGAAGTCATACTTTTTTATAATTTTAATTTCTTCAATAAAAAAGTCAATTTTAGTTATTATTTTATGAAGTCTTATTTTTAATAATTTTAATTTTCTTTCAATAAAAAAGTTGACTTTTCGAAATAATAATTAATTAAGTAACGTCTTCTTGCAAAAGAATAAAAGGATATGGAAGTTTAATTCATTGCATGAAGCATAATAATTTTCTGATTAACTCCAATGGAGAATATCTAGAAAAATAAGTTTAAAAAAAATCATGAAAGGTGAAAAATGTGCTAAGTCAAATGTGTGTTGGAAAATAAGTCAAAAATTGTGAATTTAATAATATATATATTATATATATATGCAATCTAACAATGGAAAAAAGAAATAGATAAAAAAAGGTTAATAATGTTTTATTAATAATTATGAGGCATTAACTTTTCTAAGCAAGTCATAATTCGTTTTAGCAGGAGAATTACTTTATTTTAGGTATACATATATGCCTTTCATGTTGAGTTAAATATAGCTTTCATTAGGTAAAATAAAGTAAAATTTTCCAAAGTGAAGAGGACTTATTAGCTATTTGATTTGATTTTTCTACAAAATTTACTTCTCTAATTTATAACAAACCAAAAATATATGAATATTAAATATTACATCAAAAATGGTAAGAAGGAAGTCCTTATTGTTCTCTCATGGAATTATAGTATTAATAATGCAATAATTTTGCATTATTAGCATAGTTAAATAAATAACTATTCCTACGAAAAATCAAATTTCTTTTCACTAAAGTTGTAGAAGGCATTTAAAAAAAATAAATGCATGTTATTTTCAATTAAAAAAAATCAAACAATGTATAATAAATACTTTCAAAATAATTAAGTAAAACCAAAATAATGCTTCTCTAATTACTAAGTTATTCCTATTTATAGAATGTGTTTTTTTTTTAAAAAAAAAATTAAGCAGTATTAAAAATATAATGCTTCTTTAATGTTACAATATAATAGGAAATGTTTGTCAACTTTACTCTGAATTTTAAAGTAAAACTGTTTTGTGATTATTTTAAAAATAAAAGAAGTGTAAATTTCATCTCATATCAAAAGGCGATTAATAAAAATATACTATAAGTAAAAAGGAAAATCTCAAAAAATATATATATAGATTTTATTATTTTCTTTAATAAGAAAGAAAAAAGTTAAAACAACCGTTAAAATAAAACGAGAAAGTATATCTAAAACATAAATTTTTCCTATCATTCAAAATTGATAAAAACCAACCACCTTTCATAATTAAATCCAAGCTTTTGTCACCAACAAACCACCCCATATTTACTCACACTTCCAAACACACAAAAACCTTAATGACTTTTCCCCAAATCAAGAAACTCCCCTCATTAAATTTTGGCTTAGTAAAATAACTTTTATGAAATAAACTACTAGCTTTTATTGAAAACAAGGCTTTAAAACTTCACAACCTTTGTTTTTTTCCACCTATCAATGCATTAACCAACTACCTCACACTTTCCACAATAAGACAAAAGCCAACTCTTCCCAAGTTGAAATATACTCTATGTTTCAAAAATAAGGTAACTTACTAAATTATATATTACATTTATAAATTTACTTAAAGAGTATGAAATAAATTAAACTGACACTTATTTTAAAAAAAAAGGAATATTACTTTCGTCTTCTTTTTTAATTTGTCTATTATACTAAAAATAAATATCTATTTATTATTTTATATCTATTTTATCCAAATTATTAAGGATTAATTATTTTTAATTCCCATATAAATATAATAACTTACAATAATTATATAATAAAATAATTATTTTTACAAGGTATGTCAAGTCAAATCATATTCAAATATATACAAACTAAGTAAATATGGATAGAAAACATGGATAGAAAGGAGTAGTGTTTGTGAGCCTTTTGCACTTTAATGTGACAAAAATTAGGGTTCTTTAATATTTTTTTTACTCAAAGTAGGTTAATCCATTTTTCATTAATTACACTCTTGTTTGACTATGTCCTTAAAATACCTACCCCACCCCCAAAACTCAACCTCTTAGCTATTAGTCCACTTCCAATCTTTCATTATTCCTTTTTTTTTAAAATTCTTCAAACCACATTCTTCTCCCTCCTCAAATTTAGTCTACACTCCAACCACACTCTCTCTCTCTTTCCAATCACCCATTTCTTAATCAATCATCAATATTTTTTTTTCTTCTAAAACCAAAGGCAAAGAAACCCCTACAAAAGTTAAAGAAAAAAAAAATACAATAATTACTTACTACTACCATTTTGTTCCAACAACAACCAGTCCCTCCAAGAAACCAGAAGATTCCCATAAATATAGGCTAAAGTTTCAATATCCTCATCTTCTTTTTTTTGTTTGTTTGATGATACCAATACCCTCATCATCACCTTCATAGCCACCCCTTTTTCTTTATTTTGCTTCTTATCTCCATTTCCAGTATCAACAACCAAAAGGAAAACAAAAAAGAAGAGACTTTTTTTCAAACCCTAACTCTCACCTTTTTCAAGAAAATTTGGAGATTTCCTTTGAAAACAAGAAATACTCAAGGTGGGTATAGCTCAAATATCCAAGATTTGGAAAGTGTAATGTCCCAAATGATGCACATTGACAATATCCCATCAACCCCAGGAAAGTTCAAGATGGAAAAGTCTCCTTACAATAGGCTAAGGATGCATTTTTCTCTAGCAAAGCTCACATTTTGGTCATTTGTATTCTTGGGGTTGATCTTTGTATTCTTCTACAGATCTCCAGCTTCTTCATCCCCTGTTTCTTCAGATCTCTCAAGAAGATCTCTCAGAACCAGCTCCTACGGTGGCCCTGCTTGGGAAAAAAGGATTAAAGCTTCAGCTAAAGTAAGGTCACGTAATGGTATTTCTGTATTGGTTACTGGTGCTGCTGGCTTTGTAGGAACTCATGTTTCAGTTGCTCTTAAACGCCGTGGCGATGGCGTATTGGGTTTGGATAATTTCAATGATTATTATGACCCTTCGCTCAAAAGAGCACGACAAGCGCTCTTAGAGCGAACAGGGGTGTATGTTGTTGAGGGTGATATCAATGATGCCACCCTCTTGAAGAAACTTTTTGATATTGTTCCATTTACTCATGTAATGCATTTAGCTGCACAAGCAGGTGTGCGTTATGCCATGGAAAATCCTGGATCATATGTGCATAGTAACATTGCTGGTCTTGTTAATGTTCTTGAAATTTGTAAAAGTGTTAATCCTCAACCTGCTATTGTGTGGGCATCATCTAGTTCTGTATATGGATTGAATACTAAGGTACCTTTTTCAGAGAAGGATAGAACAGATCAGCCTGCTAGTCTTTATGCTGCAACTAAAAAGGCTGGTGAAGAAATTGCTCATACATATAATCATATATATGGGCTTTCATTAACTGGATTGAGATTTTTCACCGTTTACGGACCATGGGGTAGGCCAGACATGGCTTACTTCTTTTTCACAAGGGATATCTTGAAGGGAAAATCGATTCCTATATTCGAGGCTGCTAATCATGGCACGGTAGCTAGGGATTTTACCTACATTGATGATATAGTAAAAGGATGTTTGGCAGCATTGGATACTGCTGAGAAGAGCACTGGAAGTGGTGGGAAGAAGAAAGGCGCTGCTCAACTGCGGGTGTTCAATTTAGGCAACACATCTCCTGTTCCAGTTTCAGATCTTGTAGGCATTTTGGAGAGGTTGCTAAAGGTGAAGGCCAAGAGATTGGTGATGAAGTTGCCAAGGAATGGGGATGTGCCTTTTACTCATGCCAATATAAGTTCAGCCCACAAGGAGCTTGGATATAAGCCTACGACGGATCTACAGACGGGATTGAAGAAATTTGTCCGATGGTACCTCAATTACTATGGTAATGGAAAGAAGAGTGCCCAGTGATACATTCTTTGAATTGTGCGGTAGGATCATTCAATTCTTGTTCATTTTGATTCTATGATTGTTTTTTTTCAACACATATCCGATCGAATTGCCCCACTTTCTTGCTTTCTAAATCTTGATGATGCCATATATGGAGCACATCAGATCCCTCTGATGATGAAGTTTTGTGCTGAGCAATTTGATCTGTGTCAAATGGAACCTGAAATCAACTTTTATTACTTTTGGAATGTAATTGTTGTAGTTTGTTCAATTTAGGATTCAGGACTGATAGACCACTGCTGATTGATGGACAGCGGATGTATCATCTTTATTAAGTTCTAATAAGAGTAGCACATGATAGTTCCACATTTGATTTCTTGCATAGATTTGTTTCTGTTAGGACATTTCTGAGATCATCCTTTTACATGAATGTTGAGGTTGTATATTTCTTATTTTGGCGGTTAAACAAGATTCCGTACTTTCTGATTCATATTTTGTGGTTTATTACTGGAGGTTGTTTATTTAGATTCGTTATAATAGATTATTTCTCTTGTCCTTTTCCCTGTTTGTTATTTCTTTATGAATGAAAGGAAGGCAAGGAATAAGCCGTTAGAAACTGACAGTTAAGAAGCCTGAAGAGAACCCCGCAAGCTCCAGCTCCTCTAGGTTCTATGTTTCCTTTCCTTGAGTATGTCAGACGCTAGCGTTTAACCAGAAAGCTAGTTAGTATAGGATCAAGGAGATATAATTTGCATTTCATCTTCTTCTGCCTTCACAATTTATGTCTGCAAGCTAAGAATGATTCCTCCCTTCTGAGGATGGTCTTCAGAAGTAAAATGCGAACTCTAACTTCAAGAAGTGTGCTATATCAATGAACAACTAGTCTTTTTTGGAAATTAGCTTTTACAGTCTTTCTTATGTTGATACTGTACCAAACCTTGCTGATGGCTCATACAAATTATCTGGTCCATCTTTACCTTCAGATTTAGAAGTGAATTTATTGTGTAAATGTCCATTTCATTGACTATTTGGGTAGTTACAGCACTAATTCAGTTTGAAGAAGTAGCAATCTATAGAATGGCTCTGAGTGTGCTTCTCTTAGAGTTACAAGCTGCTGAGACTAATCCTATTTAAATATTATCATCAACTTAAGCTTTAGAAAGTTGCAGTTCTGGTTTATGTGACAGGATGGATCAAGATGCTGATGCAGTAATTTAAATTTCTGATCTTTCATCTGTCAAATATAAAATGAGAATTTCCGAATTGGGCACTGAGGTGTGAAAGCTTGAGTGCTCATTTTACCTCCTCAACCCTGATCATAGGAAGTGGGAACTAAAACAGATAGCTAAATTGCTGGTCCTTTCATGAGGTTTATGTTGTATCAGAATTCATCTGGACACTATAGTGGAAGCTATCCCCATATTTCATTCTGTTTCTAAGCATATGTACACACAATTGGGGGTTGTGGTCCTCTTGTTTTCTTGGATTTCATTTTCTTCCCATTTTAAACATTTGGAAATAACTTGGCATTTTTGGCATCTGCAGCAATGTACAGAAAAGTTTGTGCAATCTTTCACGTTGTTATTGTTCTTGATATTCTGTTTGCGGGTCATGTCTAATTGCATGAGTTCTCGTTTAGCAGCCTGGATATCATAAACTGGAGCATCTTGTTTTCAGTCTGAGAAGCTTATTAGTTCAAATGAACTTCAACCAAAAGATTTATACTGGTAGTTTCTGTTTCCACTAGTAGGATGAAATTTTGACAGTTACGCGGACAAAGCATTTGTTTCTTATCGATATGGTTGATTTAGCTTGCCATTCCCACTCTGCTTTGGGGTCTTGTTAGTAAGATATTGTTGCATCATTGCCTCTGTATTCTAAATGCAAGTTCGAGTTCGGTGTTTGGGTGGTATTTGATGTAAGGTTAAATATGAAATGATTAAAGTTGTTCAAGGAATTGCTTTCAAGTTATATATGGACATATCCTTAAGTTGAAAAATAAAGTAGGTGAGGTTTGTGACAGTTATGACTTATGAGTGAAAATCATTGTTTCATTTGATATCTTACCAATACCAGTATTTACGAATATTGAAAATCAGCATCTTAAATAGGGACTCATGCATTCACTGGTTGCAGTTCAATAAGGAATAATTATTAGCTTGTGGGATGCTTTTGCCAGTATTCTTTTCTTTGATTGAAAGGATACAATGTTTATTTACAAGCATTTGAATAACCTGCCTGTATTCTGAACCCTTCACCGTGAATATACAACCCGAAACGAGGTGGGAGTTCATTTTTGTGGTTACTAGATTTCACTACAATTATAGGGG
>NC_028637.1:95117336-95260140 GCF_001406875.1 Solanum pennellii
GGGGGGGGGGGGGGGGAAATACATAAGATCATGAATCCAATGACAAATAAATGCTTTAAGACACTACAAAAGGGCGCCACTACTCTTCCTCCTGGGAACAGAGGGGTAAGTGTAGTTGCAAGAAAGTAAGAAGAAAAAACAGATGAAAACGGGTGAAAAAGTGGCATATTCTATAATGACATAGGTTTTCTATCTGGCCATGACTCCATTTTTTGGAAGTACTTCACTGGCACCACACCATCAATACCCTCCGTCAAGATAACTCTGTTTTCAGAGATATAAAGCTTCATCCCATCTGAACCAATGCAAGAAAACTGTGAGAAACAACAACAAAAAAGTAGGATTTTCAAAATTCATGACTTCAGCACACATATCAACTTCTGAATATACTTTATTTCGTGATTAGTGATTGAATCTAGAGAAAGGACATAGAAATAAGCTAAGACTTCACTTTGAGAAAAGAATATTCTTTCTTGATAACTTACTTTTTGAAAACCTATTATAAGCTACAATATGTTTGATCGCCAACTTATACTTTTGATTCGTTCCATTATATTGGAATATTCATAATACTTTAGAGAAACTCGACTAGAATTCGACAAATCAAAACCAATTACCTTCCAAAGCTTTTCTCACATCAAGAAAGATGAGGACATTAACATCCCGCCTCATTCCTGTACAATAACAAAGAAACATTAATCATCCAAGCAAGCCAAGACTGTTGAAGTTCAGGTAAATTGTCTAAATGCAAGAGTTCTCTGCTGATAGAGGAAGATCTGAAGGTCAAAAATGAACTACAATCCATAAGTTAAACACATGGAGATCAGAAAGCCCAATATCTAAGAAATTGCAGGGAATGATTCAAAGTGCACCACGTCAGGATTCTACTAGATCAATAACTGTATCTTTGATGGTCCAGTAGAGAAAATTTGTGTGGAACGGGAACTATACATGCCATGAGAAAAAAGTTTCAGAGTCGATGGATTTATGACAGTAGCATGTAATCCAATGAATTCGTAAATAATAAAAATGGCAATAGATTCAAGGTGCTATGAGATATCTTACCACTAATTACTTCACCGTCTGTTGGCAAGCCACATGAGAAATGAACATGTAACCTTTTCATGCGTTTGAGCCCATGCTCCAAAATTGATTCCAAATTCTTCTTGTAAGTGCCATGTACACAAACTGCACATTGCCGCAAATGAAAACCACAACTTCAAATATAGAGAGAAAAATTTTAAGGACACAGGGAGACATTGATGCTAAAATTGTTCTTCAGCACCAGACAAGGAACTGATCTCATGTTATTATATACATAACTATCAATTGAGGTCAAGATTAACCATTTTTCGTGTTGGTTTTACAATATTGAAGACGAGAGTTTAAAAATGAAGAACGATTCTCTGAACTTATATTGTACATTTCTACAAGGTCAAGATCACTCTTTGGTATTGGTACTACCATATATAACACTAGAACTTGACAATGAAACCCGAACTTCTGTTAACATATATTAACGCTAATACTGAGCTTTTAGTACATTATCCTGTAATGAAATTTACTGTTGGTAGCTGTTATTGCATTGTAAAAAGGCATGATCTTTTCAGGATAACTCTCACCAATTTGAGATTTTGTCATATAAGTTAAGGTGGAAGGAAGATCCAATATCATTCTCTTTCAGCCCAAATGTGATATTTTGCAAGTCTATCAAGGAAAAATATCAACTGTAATATTTTCATAACATTGTTAAGTCACTAAAAGTCTAAACTATATTTAACTAACTGTGTTGAATTTTGTTCCAAAATTGGTCAACAGTTGACCTTCAGATCTGAATATCGCAGATAGAGGGAATAAATCTTACACTAATAAGACACAAGAATCAACAACTTGCTACAAGCATTCAGTTCAAATATGTTTCTTCTCTCAAAGTTAATCCTGAATGATACTACTTTTCAAGGATTTTAGGGAGCTAGAATGACAGTAATATTAGAAGAAGAAAAACCATAGAAATCAAGAGCGTTGGATAAAGAGAGGAGCTATCATATGGGAATTGGATAGATATAGCCATTCCCTTGAAGAAAATATAATGTCACGGTTAAAAGAAGATAGCCTCTTTGTCAATTACCTGTAGATTTGTATTGGCTTCATATGACTCTCAATAAAAAAGCTCAACCCCAAAGCATCATCTCTTAGCAGGGCAGATTTTAATAACGCCTTCTATATTTGGTTTAAGTTCCCCAAAATGTTTATGAAGCGTTTTAGGTATTCACTTTCTATACTCGATCTATGACCAAAAATGTTTTCCCTTTTTTTTTTCTCTTTGCCTTTTTTTGGATCCCGTGACCTGTCAACATGTTGTTGAACAGGATGCTTAAAATGTATAAAACAGTTACATTTTAGCTCAGACAGACTCAAAATTAGAGTAATTTTTCATTACTCCAACTAGGAGTGTTTATAAGTTATTAAATGCACAAAATTATCTTACCTGGAACTTCATCAGCTGAAAGGATCGGTTTCAATAAGCTTTCAGTTTCAACTATCTGCAAAGTTGCAAACAAACTTAGAGAATAAATCTCCAACTCATAGACTATGATTTGATATTGGGTGATTACATATGTTTGTTTTAGGTAGTGCCATTATTTGCATAGTCAATGACCGTATAAGATTCAAATTGAGATAATGAAATATGTGCAGAGGCCAAAAAGAAGGATCAGTCAAATAGTAGGCCTACTAATTATCCAAGCACTTCGGAAGGAATCGTATTGGACGGAGTTCCACAACAAATTGATGGTAAAAGGGAGATGGATCGATATATAAAAGATATTTGGAGAATGTTAAAAGGAGAAAGAGCTTAAAGAGCCAGAACAGATTTGAGACATAATATATAGGGGATATTAAAAGGTCATCCCCATGGAACTCCAAACTCTCTCTCATCACTGCGATAACTTGCTATCGATGAATGTAAGACTACATCCATTTTCTTTGCAGAGTCAAATTCGTAGATTGATATAATGTCATAGACATACATTGAAGAAGAAAGCGGACAATCAAATGAAGTTTCTACAAAAACTAAGAAACACAAGGTTGGATTCAGTCGTACAAAATAGAAGGAATGAAATACTTAGATATCAACTATGTTCAAGAAAAAAGAAGAAAGCTGAAGTTAGTTGTATAGAATCTAAAAGACCATATATTTGAACATCAACTATATTCAGCAAAAAAGCTAGATCTAGTTATTCAAAAAAGAAATTTTGATGTCACACGCTCGGAATAAAGAAGAAGAACGACAAAGAAAGCTGGAGTTTCCTTCACTGGAGCAATATATTTTCAACTACTAATAAATCTGCTAACTCCACTAATGTGCTTTTAAAGGTATCCATGTTTGATCTCTCATGTTCCAGTCTTTCATTCTCTCCTTTTCCTTTGCATTTTCATTTATGTTGAGAATTTACTTCTTCATTCATCAGATTTCTAGAATTTGTCAAACTATAGTAGAAGTATCCTCTAGAGGCTCTCCCTCTTAATGCCATAACTTATTGACAGACTATCCAACTAAAATTCCATCTGGAATATACAATGAAATAACACTACTCAACTTTACGGAGGAAAAAGTACCTTCACTGTATGGCCTTGGTTGGCACGTATCAGAAGCTCTCCATTTTCTTCCAAAAGGCCGAATCTTTGCTTGTTATCCTTTCGTACTGCCTATTAGAAAGCAAGCAAGAAATCATCTATATGGAACAAAAATGTCAAATAAAAGATAGGAGCAGTCATTTCAATTGAAGAAACCAAGGTCATTTAAAGAAAGGAGCAGTCATTTCAATTGAAACAAAGCAAGTTCATTTAATAGTCAGTTGCGACAATGAAAAGATGAAAAGACAACCACTGTCAAATTTCCACATAGGACCAAAAGGTATCAATCTTTTCAACTAAACTAAGTCAAAAACCTTTTGCAATCATAAGAAGAAGCAATTCAAACTTTTCATCAACTTAATACAAGAAACAGGGCACCAAATTGAAGGAGCACAAGGCTTCACACAACTAACCTCTTTGACATCATCAACTGTATGTGACCTCAATGGGACATTCGCAAATGTTTTTAAGTTTAACTTTAGCAGATCTTGCACCTTCACATACCCATCATTCCTCATATTCAAGTTTAGCTCAGAGGCCATGTGCCGCAAAATGCGTGTCCTAAGGATAAACAACATTTCAGAATATTCAAAAGATCACATTTAGGGGTCCTTTGGTGTGAAGGATTACACAAAATAGTCATGGGATTAAATTGTAGTGCCACTTAATTTGTTGTTTGGTTGGCATTTCCGGGATAACTTATCCCGAGATTAATAATTAGTACCGGGATAAGTTATCCCCCCCGTTGGGTGGTATAATACTCCCGGGATAACTAAATTGTTCTTAAAATTTATGCAAAGCCTATTATACAGAATTCAACAAACCAAACACTCAATAAAAAATATTCCCAACATAACTTATCCATCATAATTTATCCCATCATAACTAATCCCGTCATAACTTGAATTCAAACGAAACGACTCCTTAAAAAAAGACAAAGTTTGGCCTTTTATGAGAGAAAATAGAAAGTTCAAGGCAAATGACACTTGGTTTCGCAACAAGAATTATTGGTCCCAAACCAGGATACTTGTAGTAAGTTGAAGTGTCAAGTGTCAAATAGTCTACCTATGAATTATTATGAATCTTTGAACAATGAAGGCCTGAAATAAAGCAAAATAGGCAGAGAGGATTCATAAAGCCCCACGCCAACTAATCCATAGCCTACTGCTATACCTAAAATACACACAAATTCAGAAAAAAAAGAAAGAAAAAAGAACCTGTTTCTTATCAAATAAAAGAAAACAGGTGAATGATTTTGCAATAAACAGAAAAAAGAGAATAACAAGAGGTCTTCAAATAACAACCCTAATTTCTCCTTTAAGCAATCAAACTTTAAGGGACAACTAATAAAGCCCGCTAAGCTGATTGTGCATATAACTTTTAAAAATAAAAAAAAGCTACACTGTGAGTTACTTCACTAGATCTCGATTCTGAAAACAGCTGAATTTCAAAAAAAAAAAAAACTTTTCCTCTAATTAAAAGTGTTATGCGGAATTTGAGATAATACGAGAAAATATAAACGCGAAAAACAAGACAACAGATTTACGTGGTTCACCAATAAATTGGCTACGTCCACGGGGAAGAGGGAGAGCAGTTTTATTATGGAGAGGCAAGAACAGAATTACAGAATAGGGTTTGCCATAGCGTCTATATATAGTGCTAAGCTATGCCCTAACAGGCTTGGGCCCAACATACAGAATTGACAGATAATTAAGGGCCCAATACAACAACATTGTATACCGTCGGGCCGGGGGCGTCTCCGCCCCCCCGGACCCCCAGGCCAGGGGGCGCGTCGCCCCCCTGGACCCCCCGACTCGCTGACCGGGCAGCGAGACCCCCGTCCTTTCTGTTTGTAACGGGTCCAATTCAAGGCATTCAACAAAAAGTTTGCATTTTCTCCATTTTAAAGTTCAAACATGAAAAACACAAACTCAAAAGTCAGAAGAACTCCTTGAAAAGAACAGACAGAAACGCATACATATCCTTACTGTCTCTAAGCATCATCATGGTAGATACTTTTTTCTAATTATGATCTCCAAACACTACAAAGCATACATATTCCTACACTATCATGGGTGTGACCTATAAACCTAAACATAGAATTCATATAGCTTACCCAACTAATTTCGAATTGAGGCGTATTTGATATGATTGATTAGCATGGGTCACACAATAAAAATTAGATCAAATACCAAAATCCTGAAAGGAGAAGAACACATATACATACAATAGTCTACCAAGAGCATCAATTTTATCTTTGCCGGCACCACCGCCACGGCCCCCCGATCTTTCTTTATTGTCCCTCGTGTCCAGTCCTCTTCCTCTTCCTCCACCACCGCTGTCATTGATTCAAGATCAAATTTTTCCAATTACAGAAAAATCAACAATAAAGAAGATCTTTTGTTTTACCTCCGATTGGAATGAGAAAAGGCAGAGTAGGATGAGGATGAGGATGAAGGTTTGTTGAAACCAGTGTTGTCCATTGAAGCAGGGAAACCAGGCAGCAAAGAAGAAGAGAGGAAGGATGTGAGGAAAGGAGGTGAAGGAAGAAAAAGAAGGCGGCAACGTACTAGTCGGGAAGTGACCACAAAAGTGAACATGGGTGGGTTAAGCTCCCAATTACATGGATCTTTCCGTATAAAATTCAATTATGTCTAAACAAATATAGGCAATTGAAATAGTTATTAATCTAATTAAATTAAATTTAACTATATGATAAAATACGCAAGGACATTATTTTGAAATGAAAGAACAAAGATATGAGGAGGTGATTTTTTATTAACACAAAATCTTAAGTGATAAGTAATTAGACAAGTTAAACTTATTTAGAATTATTATTAAATAAAAGGGGATAGATATGTAAGGCTATTTTTCAAACAATAAATATTAAAGCGAAACCTATGTGGTGATCTTTAATTATTTTTGGCATCTTAATCCAATAAAGATGACCGGTTAGCCTCCTCTGTGTGAGAGTAAGTATGGCAGAGTGGGTTAAGGTTTATTTGATTGGAATTGCATTTTTATTTTGGATGAAAGTGAAGCTAGAATTAATATGAAATTGGATAGCAAAGGTTAGGATTGAAATAAATTAGATAAATAATTTAGAGGTTAAATGAGCAAGATAGACAAGGACACATAATTATCTTGTTTCAGCAAAAGCAAAATTCAAATTCCGCAGTTCCATCTATTAGTTTTATGTGGCACAATTAATAAGCTTATTTCCAAAACTTTAATAACCACCGAAATTAACAGCAGCTATATATATACACGACAAGTAATTAGAGAATTGGATGCAAATTTAAAGTAGGAAATGTTCCCCTTATCATCTCTCATAAAACAAAATTTGTTCCATTCAAAGTTTCAAACAATCCGGTCTCATACAAAAACAACTTAAGTCTGTAATTATGAAGATGGGACTTGACCAACAAACTTGTAATCCCAATCCATGACCTTCTCTAAGCCACAAGAGTACTCGCGGTGGTAGACTCGCTGCAAGGCAAAAATTGACCTTAGTACTGCAATTCACTAGATTGGTACGGAATTAAACAGAAATTGAGGAAGAGGAGTGAATGAAGAAGTAAAAAAGCATTATAGTGGGGGGCACACAGGAGAAGCATACTTCAACTGACATAACTCGAGAACTATAAACACAGACAGCAATTACAATTTCAAAAAGGTGTCCTACACTAGTGGAAGTAAAAATATTTACTGTTGATGTTGCACATCTCGCCAATGAGGTATCCAAAGGGAAGCATCAAGTAGTTACCAATTAAATCAATGGAACAATACGAGTCCCCAAAATGAACTTGACCCACCAGTTCATTCCATAAACCTACATAACTCGGTTGGTGGAACTACAGAACATTTCCAGCTAGTAGTGTTCCCTAAGACAGTTATTTAACATGCCTGACTGCCTGAGTATAAACAAGTTATTTCAGAACAGAATTTTAACTTGCACATGTGAACTTGTAACACATGCTAAACAAAAATGAAACATGTTTTAGATAATTAAACCAGAAGCAGATCACCACGAAATAAAATAGGCAACAATGAGCTTATAAAATATGCAAAACACAATGAAATGTACGTTGGATGATTAAACCAGAAGCAGATAACCACCAAGTAAAATATGTAAGAATGAACTTACTACTTCCAGACTGGTGGAAGCTTCTTTGTTTTCTTATAGTAGCGAGCAAGTCGATGAATCCTGCTCTCAACAAGAATCAATCTAAACTTGGAGTCCTTGTCTTTTCTGTTCCTCTCAAGATGCTTCCTGATTGCCACTGCTTTCTTGATAAGGTGGTAGAGATCCTCGGGAATCTCGGGAGCAAGTCCTAATTGGAAACACCAACAGGTTATACAAGCATTCTTTTCGAAAGTAATTGTCAAACGAGCAAATTAAATACACAAAAAGACAAACAAGTACCATGAGCCTTCAAAATTCTGAGAATCTTGCTACCAGTAACACTCTTCACCTGAGCAATCCCATGAGAATCACGAAGAATAACACCAATTTGAGAAGGTGTCAAACCTTTTTTGGCGAACTTGCATATGTTATCCTCAACCTGGAGCAAAAGATAGTACCATCACTATAGAAAAACTGAATGACTGGATCACATTTCAATGGAGCATGACAGCATCAGTTAGGTAACTCCAACAACCCATCTTATAAACAGCCAAGTAACATTTACTGAGCCACGTAAAAGAGGCATTTTAAGGAAACACAATCCATAAAACAAGGTACAGCCACATAGTCTTTCTTTAAGAGCATACATAACATTATGCTCACTAGGCAAAATTTAAAAAGTAGAGAATGAAAAAGGAAAAGCAAATGTAGTTACATTCCGCTCGAAGGCACAAAGCTAAAAGTGCGCAATGTATGTACAGTTACACATTGAGGTCCCGCAATCATCACCAGAAGAAACTGGATATTCAAAATTCTTGAAACATATATTAATCAATCAATCAACCATAAGCAATGTGAATAAATATTAAGGTATTTTCTCTTTGTGGTGGCGATCAATAAGGGGAAATTAGGATTCAAACAAGGCATCGCTACAAATTTCTACATTTTTCTTATTTTTCAATTAACTATACATGCGATAGAAACAAGAGAAATAAAGCTAATAAGCAAGTAATTCCTTACATCAGGAGCAGAGATTTTCAGCCAACTTGGTGGAGTCCTCTTGTATGGAAGAGCTGAAGCTGAAATACCCTTACTGAGCAACAAAAAAAAGGATTGAAAATTATCAGTATAAATGTAGAATGAACAAAATAAAGATGAAAAGGAAGAAAGAGTAGACGAACCCTCGACTGTGCATACGACCCATGGTGGCTGGTTGGTGGTGTGACGGTGGCTGCCGCGCTCTGATTGGCTATAAGTAGCAGCGAAATCTCTAAAATGACAAACTGAAGGGGGTTAGGGTTTTCGCCATATATACGTTCTTTATTTGCACTGAGGTCCTTTGATTTTTAAGATGATTTACATAATACACCCCTGATGTTATAGAAATCGAATAATCTTATTTGATAAAACACCTGTAAATCATAAGTCTTTGTATTTCTTTCATTTGCAATATCTAAAACGAATAATTCCATAACAAATATAATTTCTTTTGTCATGATATAGATGTTGATGATTGTTACATTTATAATGATAATATCGACACCAATAGTAGTAATTTTGAATCAATGGCTAATTTTGATGATATTTGTTTTTAAGTTAAATTTTCTTTTTATAACTTATATAAATTTCATTGTTTTTAATATGAAACTACAATATATTCCTCTTTAGTTTATAATTACATTAATTCCTTATAAAGTAACATAAACCAGATACATAATATGTAGTTTGGATACATTAAATAGAATCTCAGATACATTATAACATAAACCGGATACAAAATATGTAGCTCGGATGTATTAAGAACTAGCTCAGATACATAATGTATAGTTCGAATACATTAAAAACTAGCTCGAATACATTATAAAATAAACTGAATACATAATATATAGCTCGAATACATTTAAAAATAAGTAATTTTTGAGAATTTTATAAAAATAGAAGATAATATTGAAAATAAGAAAAACATAAGACTTGAAGTAGGGTTGGGCTAATCCCTGGGCCCTTTAAAAGTGATGCTATATAAAGCCCACTCATTTGGCCCACATGTTGCATCAATAATTTTGAATTGTTGTGCTGTAGGGCATCCTAACTCTTATTTTTTTTTAATCTTTCATTATACCCCAAAAAATAGTGTTTTTATTTTGTACCTATTCTCATTTGTCATCAACTAAGATATTTTTATTTATTAGAAAAAATATCAAATTTATCCTTAGCATCATTCAAGAACAAACAATTTCATACTTCGTTATTTTCCTTTTTTTAATTCGATTAAAAAAATCACTTTTCGTCTTTAATCTATAGCAACATTCAATCAAAGAGTAACTATGTACAATTTTTTCCTTTAGAGATTTTGGACTTGTGACGTTTGTCCATTAGTAAATTACGTATCTTATTTTTTCTTTAAAAGATTTCAATTCTTTTCCATTAGTATAATCACAAAGGAAAATATATAAATGGGAGTTGTTAAAATGATGAATGAGCCAAAAAAAAACATATATAAGTAGAGTACAAAATTAACCAATTTTGAACAATACATGAATAAATTTAAATATTTTTTTCCTTTAATACTACTATTATTTTGTCCAACAACCAAAACAAAACAAAAAACTAGAGATACCATACAAAATTCTTTAGGCCCCCAAAAAAGTTATCATAATTTTTCCCAACTGTGAATCCACATGAGAGGACTGCTGGTATCACTTCTCCCCTGACAAAAAAAAAGTAAAAATAGAGTTAATGGAAATTGCTGTACAATAACCATTATTGTGTTTCTTCTTAGGTCATAGGTCACATCTAAATTTCATTTGAATTTATATATAGTTCATTATTTATAATATCATTTTATTTTTAATGTTCTAAGAATAAGAATGATTCGAATTTATCATTTTTTTTCAGTTAACTTATCCATTTTAATCTAAATGATGTGTCGATTCAATATATCGAACTTTTTTCTTTCATTAGTCATCAACATTTTTACCATATATATATAATCACCCATTCACCATTCTTAAACGAGGTAGAAGAGTTGTATAACTTATCATTTCGTTGTATGATGGATTACATTGAGAGTGAGGTGAACGCATAATAAAATTTGTCCCGTATATTTAATGAATATATGATACATATCTTTGTGTATACTATTACTAAATAGTACTCATTAATACATGCTCTAAATCTTAATTTCTCATCTAACCAATAATATAAATTATTACAATATGATGTAAATAATAAGTGCAGATAATTTTATTTTTTTTTTGCAAATGAGTGGTTTGGCCATCTATTAAATGTGAAATAGTTGGTGGTAGTACTATGTTTGATAATTAAATTTAGTGTAATCGTATATAATTATATTGTCTATTGTGTTTGATTGTATACAATTATTTAGTGTGATTGTATATAATTATATTGTCTATTATATTTGATTGTATAAATAATTATTTGATAGATAGATAATTGATGTAATTAACAGAAATAATTATATTCTTCAATTTTACGAAAATTTATGAATGACTGGTAATAATTACCAATGGATTACTTTTTATTTTTTGTTTTAATCTTTTTTACTTCTATTATTTTATGTTTTTTTACTACTATATTAAAAGTTTCTAAAGTTTACTTTAATTTTTTTTTTGAATTTATAACTTATTTTATATTTTCAGTTTAATTTGTTTTGATAATATTGAATTCACATTGCAAGTCATTTATTAATTAGACTTGATAGATTATCTTTTTGTCAAACATTTTAATACTAGACATTTTATTTATATATTAATCTTCTTTTTATCAAACATGCATTTCAAGAATTCGTAGAAACTACATACTTTTAGTTTTTATGATCAATTCAATTGAAATGTATTAATTCTAAAAAAAATATAAATCAATTATTTTTTCATTATATTAGTTAAGAACATATGTTTATTGATTAATATATTCTCAAAAAAAAATATATATATCTTAAATGTTTAATTTAATAAAAGTTTCTTATTTGTCTACTGTATATTTTAAATAATTAATTTTTATTTTAAAAATTAAATATAATTTTATTATTGCAATTGTGCATCCAACCAGAAACATGTATAATTACATTGTGACATTCAAAAAGAACACGTGTAATTACATTGTGACATTCAAAGAGAACATGTGTAATTACATTGAGACAGATAACCATGTCAGTGTAATTACTAATAAACTGATAATTATTATCTTAATAATTACGCCGATTTTAATTACCATGTCGCTTTCCGAACGTACTCATATAGAATTCACAAGTTCAAATGTGGAATAATGGATATAGCATTCACAAGTTGTGTTTTTTATGTGGTTGGTAAGGACAATACACCAGCAACACCTTCTTTTTCACTTTTTACTATCAACTTATATGTGAAAGCCAAACCAAAAAGACAATCACTACTCCTCCACTTTCACAAAAAGTAGCTTGGAAGTTCATACTTTTGTTGAATTAGTGATACATCACTCTCATTTTGCTTTTTATTTTTTTTTCCTTCAAATTACATTGCTTGTTGCTAGGCCTAGATAGTGTTTCCAATTCTATACAAAAGTATAATTTCTTTGACATGTGCTTGTAACAAAAGTAGCATGGTGCAACATAACATTTCGTTTCTAAACTTTAGGTCATTCTTTTTGAGTTCTCGTAACATGTTTGATTTTTTAAGTTATGTGTCTGTTTAAACTTTAGAGGTTCTTTCTACTGTGATTTTTTCAAATATAAATAATCTTCGCTCACAACAATTCAAATGTTAATTGATGATGTAATTATGAGATTCTTTTATTTTTAATTAATGAATATTAGATATGAGCCAAAGAGTTTCGATTTCCATTAGACTATTGATTATGAGTGATATAAAATAGCATTTTGATTCTTAAAAGTTATACATAAGTTTTACTTTTGATCCTTATATAAACTCAAAAATATACTTTCCATCCCTTCAAGTAAAAAGTATGTTATAACTAATTATTAATAAAATTAAATTACCATCAATATATTGTTCGTATATTGATGATAATATAATTTTATTAATATGATACTAATACAAATTTAATATAATAAACAAGTAGTTAAAAATTCATCTGGTTATAAATATTGCGAGTACTTTTGAATTATGTTTTGGCAAAAAAAAAAATTGGCCATAGAATTTTTTCTGTTTTGGAATTTTTGTTTTGACAAAATATCCAAAATTTCAAAATCTACAAAAACTTATTTTTGGGACGAAATATAGATGAGTCCTTAAGTTTTTAAAACCTACCACAATGTTTTTATATTAAAAAAAGATCATTTATGTATGGCTCCAATTTTTTCTACCTATACTATCATTTTCCATTCATGAAACTGATATCGACACCGATACAATTGTTACTACCCTATTGCAATTTATTTAAGAAAAACATATCGATTTAGCCAACAAATATTGGTCATTTATAGTGTCTTACTTACAATATATTTATTCATATGACTGGAAAAATCAAGTACAATGATATGTCGATTTATAAACAAAAAGAGTTAAGTTAATCATTATTTTCATCAGGTTATACTGTATTTTAATGCGTGAAATGTTGAAATTAGTTATGTCAATTATATTTTCTTGCGGATAGATGCGACTATAATTTATGTAATGACTTGAATGATGTACTATTTACAATTCTTTATAAACACAATAATTTGGTACCAAATTTATGAATACTTTTATAGTGTTTAGATTTTATGGATATAAATAATATTGCATGTTTTTTTTATATATATGTTTTCAATTCTATACCTTGTCATGGGTCCTTTTCTATGCTTTACTCTATCATTCTTCCTTTTTCTTTTTTATTTTTCCCACAAAGTAGGCATTGGAAAAGAATTGTCAATATAGACACAATATCTTCCAAACATGAAAATGACTATCCCATAAACTTTTATTCACCAAAATAAGAAAAAATATTTCATGTGATTACCTTTACTGAACATAATTAGTTTACTACTAATTATATTTTGTCTTCTTGTAATTTCTAGTCAAATCCTGAAAACAACCCAACCCATGCTTGTTTATATATTTCTGTGTTTATTGGTTTTTTCATATCAGAACTTTTTTTTTTCTTTTCTTTTAATCTCTGCTAAGATTCCCTTAGTTTTGTTTTGTTATATGTATATGATTATAATTTTTTTTGTTTTGCCAGATATATTAAAAAGAAGAAATATCCACTTTCCCTGGTGAGTGGAAATATGTTAAAAATGAAAATATTTGAAATTAGCCAAAAATAACTAGTATATATAAACTAATAAAGAAAAGAGTTATAGGAACTCTTTATTGGACTTGATTTCATCAGTTGTAGGTAATTAATTCCATGTGATGCTTTTATTTTTTCTTAGACCAAATTTATTTTAACATATGGTGCAACTTATATTGATTTCAGTCAGTAACTATTATATAGCTTTTATAAGATTGATAAGAACTACAGTACTACACCTTATTATATAGTTAACAATATATGTAGAAATCGTTATAAAAAAACATAATATATGAACATGACTCTTAATTTAATTCAGTTGATAACTATAATTTTTAATTTTGGATATGCATAAATAGACCACACTTATACTTATGACACATTCGTCCGACATGACGTCCTCCTACATCACAATTGTGACATCCTACATATATTATGTCACATAGATCACATATGATAAAAGATATATTTATAATTTATATATTATACCTTTAAAAAAATGATACTCTCTCTGTTTCAATTTGTTCGTACTCTTTTATCAAATTTCTTGAGTTTTTCTAACTTGTAACGTTTCTAAATTGAATGACTTGACACAACTTTTTTTAAAAAAATAAAATTTTTAAATCTTATAATTTTAAATTTAAGATATATCAAAATATTTTTTAACAGTGCGATCTATATAATGACAGTGTCTTATAAAAGGAAATACATTTTTTTTTGAAATATATAAATGACTAAGATCAATATTTCTTGGTTTGGAAAAATTACTGTAGAAGTTTCAAAATTACAGAGGTATTAAATGCCTTGAGCAATAATTTTTTAAAATTCAAAAACTAACCTAACCTGTTCCCTTTACATACATATACACATTTATGAGAAGTACCAGTACTTCTTTACTGCTAGTCAGAAGACAGTAGTCCTCCATTATTTTTGACTTTATTAAATTTTAAAAGAAGACATAAAAATCAATAATTCCCAAACTTTAGTACCTCAAAACCTTTTTGTTTATCCTCATAAGGAAAATCATAACCTTATCAACTCTTCATTTTTATTTTACATGTCATTCTATTATTAGTTAAAAAATTATTTAACCAATCTTTCCTATACAACTCTAATGTGAATTTGTCTTTTTTTTTTTAAGTATTTCCTTCGTCCCAAGTTATATAATTAGTTTTACCTTTTCAATTTTGAGAGACTATCGTGATCGTGATTTCCTTTAATATTTTAAATATACGATTCAAAAGATCATTTTTACTTTTTTAAATTTTATGTCAATTAAAATGAGACGAACCAATTTGATTCAAATTTTTTCTTTTGTTATTTCCAAAGCTAGCTAGTTACAGGTTACTGGTTATACCAGTTACCAAGATTCAAATTGGATTCTTCTTTCTTCTTATTATTTTATCACTACACATTGCAATATCTTCTTCACACTAAAGCCAACACTCCTTTCTTGAAATTTGTCACTTAAAACCAACTTTCCCTACAAACTTTTCCATCCATTTTTCTTGCAAAAACCAAAAATGGGTTTTCTCTCTGTTCTCTCTTCCATTTTCCTTTTCATCCTAATCCTAACATTCCCACAACAAAGAGTTTCTTCTGAAACCATTAATGATAGTACTAAAACATCTTTATCTTTGCTTATGACTATCAAAGCTTCTCTGGACCCAAAAAGCCTTATTCTTTCATCATGGTCACCTACTTCTACTGACCCATGCAATGATTCTTTTGAAGGTATTGCTTGTAATGAGTTTGGTCAAGTTGTTAACATTTCTTTGCAAGGCAAAGATCTTACTGGAAAAATTCCACCTGAGATTGGTCAGCTTCAGAGCTTGTCTGGATTGTACTTGCACTTTAATAAGCTACATGGGGTTGTACCTAAAGAAATTGCTAACTTAACTCAGCTCTCAGATTTGTATCTTAATGTGAATAATCTCTCTGGTGTTATTCCTCCTGAGGTTGGCAACATGTCTAGTCTTCAAGGTAGGTTCTTTTTTGCTTTGTTGTTTTGGTTAGTTATGGTAAAAAGCCTCAGTCTTGATGATGCTTAGTTTTGAGTTTATTTGAATGAGTGTTTGAACTTTGCCAAATAGATCTATAGCTCTATTAATGAAATGGGTAGCAGTCCAAGAAGTGATAATGCTGTTAGTTATTGAGTAATTTCACAATGCCTATGTTTTTTCTTGAAAAAAGATTTGATTTTTAGTACTCATTAGTCATTGTAAGTCCATATTAAAAAGTTTTCTTGAAGTAATCTTTTATGGGGTGATTTTTGTTCCTATGTAGCTTACAGCTAGGTGCTTAGAACATGAAACACTTGAAAAAACCTCTACCTTGGTTTTATGTTAAGCTTTTCTGTGTCATTTGCCCTTTTCTTTATTGAGTTGAGCTTCAATATGGGCTAATACTTGAAGAAAGTTTCAACTTTCCTGTCAAACTTGCAAATTTCTTAGTCTCTTGTTTGGGTGGCTTTTTCTGCAATTTTTGGTGGAATGAATCTCAAATAAAAGTAGCTGAGCTCCGTTTGTTTTCTGATTTTACACAGTATTGCAACTATGTTATAACCAGTTGACTGGAAGTATACCGAATCAACTTGGGGTTTTGAAGAAACTCAGTGTTCTTGCTTTGCAAGTCAATCAGTTAACTGGAGCAATTCCTGCAAGCTTGGGGGATTTGGAGATGTTAACCAGGCTTGACTTGAGCTTCAATAATCTTTTCGGGTCTATACCAGTGAAACTCGCGGATGCTTCAAAGCTTGAAGTTCTTGATATCAGAAATAATACCCTTTCTGGCAATGTCCCTCAAGGTAGTTCTATTTGATTTTCTTGATAGTACCTTTAACCCTATTTCATTGCTTAATATGCTTATGAAATGTAGAAATCTTAGGTTTTTTGATTCCCCCAAATATCAATCCAAATGTTTACTAATATTAGACATTATAGTAGAACTAACTCTCTTTTTGGTCTTTTTGTTTGGGGCAATCAATGAAATGAAGCCTTGAAGAGACTGAATGAAGGATTTCAGTATGCAAACAACCCTGACTTGTGTGGAATTGAATTTTCTTCCTTGAAACTCTGCACTGTATCTAGTCTAAACCAAAACAGACCACAACCATTTGAACCTGGTTCGAATCGTCTCCCCACAAAAGACATTCCAGAGTCTGCAAATGTACAAACAAAACAGACGAGTCAGTCAAGAAAATCACAAACTGCTGTGGTTGTTGGTGTTATTGCACTTTTTGTTGCAGTAGCAGTAACTGGACTTTTCACATTTTCGCTGTACCGTCGAAGGAAACAGAAAATTGGAGGTACTCTTGATACCTCCGATAGGCGACTCAGTACTGATGAGGTGAAGGAGATTTCTAGAAGAAGCGCGTCGCCCCTCATCAGCCTGGAATATTCCAATGGCTGGGATCCTCTAGGCAAAGGCCGAGGTGGAAGTGCTTTCTCTCAGGAAGTATTTGAGAGCTTTATGTTCAATTTGGATGAAGTTGAGTCAGCTACACAGTACTTTTCAGAAGCAAACTTGTTAGGAAAGAGTAATTTCACAGCTATTTATAAAGGGACATTGAGGGATGGGTCTGTTGTTGCTATTAAGTGCATTTCCAAGACTAGTTGCAAGTCAGATGAAACTGAATTTCTCAAGGGACTAAAACTCTTAACCTCATTGAACCATGAAAATCTTTTGAGATTGAGAGGGTTTTGCTGTTCAAAAGGTAGGGGGGAATGCTTTCTGATCTACGATTTCGTCCCAAATGGAAATTTGTTGCAGTACCTTGACGTGAAGGATGGAAAACGAAAGGTTCTTGATTGGTCTACCAGACTTCGTATAATCAAAGGCATCGCCAGAGGTGAGCTACTGTTTGATTATTGTCTCATGTTTGATGTTTTCATTATAGTTCTTTGACACCAGATTTGAATAACAACATCTGTTATCTATTGTTAATAGGTATTCATTACTTGCATGGAAACAAGGGAGGCAAACCTGCTCTAGTACATCGAAATATATCAGCTGAAAAAGTACTTGTCGATCAACACTACAACCCATTGCTCTCGGATTCAGGTCTGCACAAACTACTAGCAGATGACATTGTCTTCTCAACACTCAAGGAAAGTGCTGCAATGGGCTATCTAGCTCCAGAGTATACAACCACTGGCAGGTTCACCGAAAAGAGTGATCTCTATGCATTTGGCATGATCATATTTCAGATTCTCTCCGGCAGACGTAAAATCACCCCTTCTAATCATCAAGGGGCAGAGTTGTGCAGATTTGAAGACTTCATTGATCCAAATCTTTGGGGAAACTTCGTTGAAGCTGAGGCAGTTCAGATGGCAAAGGTAGCTCTACTTTGCACGCACGAGTCACCAAATCAGAGGCCAGACATTGAAATAGTCATGCAAGAACTGAATGATGTAACCTTCAGCAAGTCGTGAAAGCTATTGCAACAACATCCAAATTCTCAAATGACCATTAGGAGCCTGATACTAATTTCTTACTGATGCCAGAAGTTGGCACCCTTTTCCCATCCTTTTGATCCTGCATGACTTGTGCTTGAGGACGAACACATGAATGTCAGGCGCCTGTTCTATATAGTTAAGTAAGTACTAATGCACCTCGACGTAGGTTAGCCTCAAGTGATCAGTTCTCTTGTATTATGTAACTTAACCATAACTCTAAGCAAGTCTTCTCCACTTGCAAACTAGTGTACCAGAAGCTAGTGCAATTTCTATTTAGTTCATGTATGACCTCTTGCTAAATGGAGTACTACCTTCATAGTACAAGTCATGTAGTTAATAACAAAGAGATCACTGTCACATTTCAGCCTTTCTTGTTATCAAGAAGTAAAAAACACAAAATCATATGAAATACAACAAAAAACAGTAACTCTACCCCATCTGCAATCAAATAAAAGGGAATAAAAGAAAATAAAGAGAATATATAGAGAAATGGAGTATCCTAGGCTATAAATTTTGGACATATGTCAAATTAAGCACTCCAAATTGATAATACAGAATGGTCCAATTTACTCTCCAGAATATGATGTAACCAAAGTCAAGATGGCAAAACAACTTCTTACTTTAGCTAACATCCAAATTCTTCTAATCCCAAACATGTGATCTTCTGACGTTTGATTCCACCACCACAAGTTTCCAAACAAGTAAATAAGTATAAAGTTTTGGCTGGAACTAACAAGTACATAATGTCCATCATCCAAGGGTGAAGTTCACATACTTAGATTATGTGGTTTTCATTCTTTACGAAACAAGAACAGGAAAATAATACACGTTTAGTTTGGATTTAACTTGTATACACTGACAATGTAAAATTTTAGCTATTTTCAGCTAACAAATTCCACTTGTAATAGACAGTTATCTTTAGTGTATAGAAGTTAAGCTATTTCAATATTTTATAGACGAAGATAGGCTCTCGTGACCACTGACCAGAGAAGCTACTTTTTATCTTCCACCACTTTCTACTCTTGTGTTGCCTGTGAGTATTTTTTGTCCTTGGCAAAGTTGTCACCCTTCTCTTGGACCTTCTACTAATCATACTGTAGGGGCGGGGCTTCTTTCTGTCTCAACTTATGTGACATTATTTAATTAGATAAAAAATTTAAAATAAGAAAAAACACTCGAAATTTGTGATCCAAAAACAAATCTTAGATATTTGTATAATCGTAGGTATCTCATGGGAAGATAAAGACGAACTAGAAAAGAAAATGTCTAATAATTGCAGTATGATTTTTTCTTTTTTTATTACTATGAGCTAAAATAATTCTTGGGAGTGGGAACGTATGGTGGCTAAGGAAATTCAGAGCTGTAGCCTATTGGAATAATATGACTTTCTTTGGTAGGCTAACTCTAGTTTCCTACTCAAGTTGATATCATGTATAGGGGTGGCTACACATGTTTGCCTCACTGTAATTTGAAAAATTTACCTACATGTGTATGTCCTAATTGAAATAGTAAACCTTGGTAGGATTCCATCTTGGTAATTCTGAAATAATATCTGATCATTTTAGATCCTTCATTGATAACTAGTTTGAGAATCATTGTTTAAGGCATAGGGGAAGTTCATAAAAAATTGTAAGTATAGCCGTTTCAAAATCAACTTCAGACATACGAGTTTGAAGAAGGTAAAAGAGTGTTTAATACAGTTCTATTTCGAACTTCTCTTATTAGATACATTGACTTAAAAATTTACAAACTGCAGGATTGTTTTTCCTGGTGCTTTGCTAATTACAGAGGGACAGCTTTAAATAATTTCCCTGTCCAGAGCTAAAAGATGCTAATGACTAGTTAAATTTGGATTCCTGAATGGAGGTGAACTCCTCGATCACGAAGGAGAGACCTCACAGCTATACACAAACCATCTGTAATGTGGAATAGATTTCCTCAACTTGATCATGCGACTTGTCTCCCACAGAGAACTCATGGACAATTCCTTGGAGCTCAATCCTACTGCTGCCAACAGTTTTCTTCAGGTCCTTTTCTTTCATTATTGTTCGAACCCTTCTAACATAGTCCCACTTACCAAATTGAGCATATATGTTAGACAAAAGCACGTAGGAACTTGAATTATGAGGATTTAGTCCAACTAATTGCTTATCCATTGGGTCTCCAATGTGGACGTTTTCTTGATTCCTACATGAACTTAGCAATGTTCGCCAAACTACATCATTAGGATGGATTGGCATTTCATCGACAAATTTTATGGCCTCTTCTACATGCCCTGCTCGACTAAGGACGTCAACCATGCATCCATAATGCTGGAGCTTAGGTTCCATATGATGTGCCCTTCTCATGATCTCAAAACAGATCATGCCTTCCTTTACCAGTCCAGAATGACCACAAGCATTCAAAACCGCGATAAATGTGATATCATCTATATCTAGTGAAAGTCTTTCCATCTCCATGAACAATTCAAAAGCTAGGTCCCCAAAGCCATGAATAGCCAAACCACCAATCATAGCATTCCAGTGATCAACGGTTTTTTCTTGGATGTCATTGAACACACCCATTGCACTATCTACACTGCCACATTTTGCATACATGTCTATCAAAGCTACACCAAGCTTTCCAGCCACAGGAAACCCCTTCTCCTCTATATAACAGTGCAGTGCAATCCCTTCGTCAATATAACCTAACTCTGAAACTGCAGAAAGCGCAAGCAACGCGGTGGTGCTATCAGGAGCAGGACTACTCTCTCTTAACATATCATGAAACACTTTTAATGCTTCAAGGCAGTGGCCATTCTTGACATACCCAGCCATAATAGCATTGCAAGAAATCACATCTCTTACAGGCATGTCATCAAAATAACGTCTGGCAATATCAATCTTGCCGATTTTTGCATACCCATCAACCATTATTGCCCAGCTAACAACATCCTTCTTCGGTATCATGTCAAAAAAAGCAGTAGCCTTTTCAGCATTTCCACTTTTAACACAACAATAAAGCATCAAATTCCAAGAAACCAAATCCCTTTGGGGCATTCTATCAAACAGCTCCCAAGCAACATCAAACCCTTGATCCAATTTGACGTACCCAGTCAGCAAAGCATTCCAAGAAACCAAATTCCTCATCTCTATTGGCATAAAATCAAACAAACGACAAGCCACATCAAGCATTCCACATTTCACATACCCATCAATCATTGTATTATACGAAACAGAGTCTCTCATACACATTCTATCAAACACGTGGTGACCATATTCAACAAACCCACACCTCACATACATGGAAATCAAACAATTTTGCAAAAACACATCAGACCCAAATCCTATTTTCCTCAATAACCCATGAACCTGCATTCCTCGCTTAATAAAACCCATTTTTGAACACGCTTTCAAAACTATAGATACAGAATACTCATCCACAAAAACCCCATTTTCAAGCATCAAACAGAACATTTGAAAAGCCTTATACGGGTCATTTCCATGTGAAAATGACTTCATTATCACATTCCAGAGAAATGGGTCTTTTATATTTCGCTTTGAACAACAGAAATCGGCCGAAAAGAAGAGAAACCGGGCAAATTCAACGATGGGTGTGTGAGGGGAAGAAGATAACTTCAAGATAAGTTTTGTGGTCAAAAATGGATATTTTACAAGTCCTGTGGTTATCAATTGAGCATGAATTTGATCAATGTCCTGTTGTGTTTTGCATTTCTGGGAGAAAGTCAGTGTTGGGTGTGCTAAGTTCCATGCTTGACTTGAATTTGCTGCAAGAAGCATCAGTTTTGGTGCTTAGAATTCTTTGTTCTTGAGATATGTATAAAGAGTGAAGTGTGTGTTAATTTCTTTAACGGCCAATAAAGCGGCAAAGGATTGATGTGTGGATTTTGACAGTAATTGGGCTATAACGAATGTAAAAATATGGGAACTACGTAAATAGGCGGAGCAACACTAGTAAATCGCCTAAAGTTAAATTTTTTAATTTTTTTTTAAATTTGAATATAAAAATCAAAGGCCTTAAGCCAAATTTTTTAAAATATTTTTTAAATTTGAATATATATTTTTATAAAGTTTATTATAGTCAATAATTTAATTTTTTTTGAGACATAGTATTCATAATTTATCAAATTTCTATTACTTTTTTACTCTTTTTTATAAAAAAATTATTTTCTACAAATAATACTCGATATATTTAAAAAAAGGACTTGTAACCTATTAATTTTTTAAAAAAATGAGGCCTCTCAAATTTGGGAGCCTAAGGCGACTGTTTTTTTTACGAAGTTGTAGAGTCGCCCCTCCGTCACTGTAAATAGGCAGCAAAATACAAAATAGTTACTCTCTCCTTTTAAAAAAGAGTGCCTCTATTTCATTTTTAGTTTGTTTAAAAAAAATGATCATTTTTTTGGCAATATTTTAACTTTAACTTTCCACATGATAGGTTTAAAATCACAAGATTAAAGGACATTTTGATACTTTTGACATAACTTTAATTTAGAACCACAGATAATTTTTTTTTTCTTTTCTTAAATTCTGTTTCAAGTCAAACTAGGTCATTATTTTTGAAACGGAGGGAGTATAATTTTATGCTTGAAATGTTACTACCAATAACATTTCGTTATTTAATGTCAATCAACTTTTATATATTACATGGTTGATTTTTGTAAAAAATAAAATATAACCTAAAACAAATACATTTTTATTATTTTTGTAAAAAAAATTTAAAATATTAATTTTTAACCTAAAACAATTGTTTCTAGTTTAACGAAAATTCGGATCACCTTCCGTCTTTGAGGTTTGGGAGGCCGATTTTGAAACAAATCAATTCAACAGAGTATTCAATTTGGACGGATTTATTATTGGAAAAATAACTTAAATACACAACTATAAGTTTTATATTCTCTAATTTTCCCTTCTTTTTTTAAATATTACATAATTCCCTTTTTTTTAATTTTAGTAGAAGTGTATAGATACATAACATTCTCTCTCCTATAATACACAATTACCCAATATAATGCCTATTTTTTCTCCATTAAAACACTCATTCTTCTAAATCAGTTTTTGGATTTTGAATTATTAATTTTAATTGAAACACCCAATTTTGAAATTTTGAATTTCAAAATTCAAAAAATTTGAAATTTCAAAAATCTGGACAATTTCTCTTTCTTGCTTCATCACGTTTCCAGTTCTTCTTTCTCCATCATCGTCTTTCTTCTTCTTAACCCAGCATCTTTTATTGGTTTCTTCTTTTTTTTCTTAATCCATCATCAGTTCTTCTTTTCTTCCCTTTTTTGTTTTGGTTAATTGTTCTATTACATCATAGTAATGGATCCGTTAATTAATAGAAGGATATATGATTCCGACGATGAAAATTGGAAAGAAAATAGAAAAAAGTCTTTGCATGATCCTATGAATTTTCAGAAGGATTCAAACAAAGACTCTGGCGAAACATCAAAATCAAAGGTTGTCAAAATACAACAAAAAAAGAAAAAAGAAGCAGCAAACATTGTTGTTAGGCCTACATTGTTTCGGGTTTGTATTTTTGTACTTAAAACTGTTGTTGAAATTATAAAAATTTTTAAGGAATCCAATATGTATCAAAAAATCATGAAAATTATTATCATGTATCAGACAATAGGTTTAATACATGAGTACTAAGTGGATTATAATGTTTAGTCTATGCTTTGACACATGAACTAGATGTGTATCATATGATTTCCTATGTATCAAGGGTTTTTTAAATTTTTTATCATGTATCAGTGATTAATTTCAATAAATGCGCCATCAAGTGTGCTTGCTGATACATTTTGAATCAGTGTGTATAGTGTTTTAGATGATGCATTGATACATGAATTTGTTGTGTATCATAATATTTTCTATGTATCATGAGGTTTTGAAAATTGTTATAATGTATCATTCACTAAGTTTAATAACTGCGTCGTCAACTGTGCTTGATGATACATATAGAATCAGTGTGTATAGTGTTTAGTCGATGATATAATCTTTGATTTTCAAAATTTGAAATTAATATCCAATTACGTGCTGATTTAATGCTGATTAATGATCTGTTACCGTAAATTGAGCTGTTTTAGTTAACAAGATTAAATGTACCGTTTTTTCCCATTTTTTTCTTAACAGTTTAAATTACCATGTATCATTTACCATGTATCACTAGAGTCTAAAGTATCACGGCACAACAATTTTAAGGGATTTTTAGTAAATACTAAATTTGTCGGGACAGAGTGTAATTATTGAATAACATTATGGGATTCCTTAAATTTTTACTTTATTATTTTTGTAAGTGGAGTGTTCTCTGCTGCAACATAATTCAGCAGTTCCTCTTTTCGCCAGGTGATTAAATGTTTAATTTAGTGTAATATAATTAATGTTTGTGAATATCTTTTTAGTACTAACATTTGATTTTGACTTATTTAGGTATCAGGTTGAAAATAAATTATCATAACTAACAACTTAAAATATTTAAAAATCATATTAAAATTTAATTGTCTATCTAAATACTATCCATGTTACATAATATGAGACAAAAAAATACATACATATTGGGCCTGTACTAGTACGAGCACTTGTGTCTAGTATATATATAAGGGAAATAGTAAAGGGAAACTTACATAAATAAAAAAATATTTATCATTTATATACAAAGAACAATTTATTATTCACATATAATATAAGTTTTAATGATGGATAATACATTTTTCATACATTTTAATACGTTTATAATACATTTATAATACAATGCGTCAAATTTTTACCATACAAACATAATATATTTCAAAAAACAATTATAATTTATATATATTGCATACATAATTTACTTTCAATTCATATTGCAGATTTTACATAATATTGATAAATGATAATAAATAAAAACTATCACTAAAATCATGTAATTTTTCCAAGGGAAAAGGCTCTGATATACCCCTCAACTTTGTCATTTAGAGCTGATATACCCCTTGTTAAGAAAGTGGCTCATATATACCCCTACTTGTAAACAAATGGCTCACATATACCCATTTCTTCTAACGGAAATGAAAAAAAAATAATTTTAATCTAAATTTTTATTATTTTTTTCTAAAAAAAATATAATCTCATATGAGTAAATGTAATCCTCGTCAAACATATTTTTTTGATTTTTTTTTATTTCAATGACTAATTTATAATTATTATTTTAATAATCAAATTTATTTATGTTTCGCTAATATTCTTGTAAAACTTATTGTAGATGACCAAAATTTTTTTCGAATATGAAATTAAATTACAATACACACAAAAAAATAGTTTAATTTTTTATTCTTTAAACTAAGGAATGAAAGAAAAAAAACAAAATAAGAATAAGAAATTCAAATAATTATAATAAAAGAATTCAAAAAATAATTTATGTATGAAAAAAATTAAAATATACCTTGAACTTTGATAGAAGAATCATATATACCCCTAAATAATTTTTTTAAAAAAATTAGAAGTAATAAATATAAATTTAAAACTAATTTTTTAACTTCCGTTAAATGAAGGGTATATGTGAGCCATTTTGTATGACAGGGGTATATGTGAGCCGTTTGTATAACGGTAAGGGCATATATGAGTCACTTTTATAACGAGGGATATATCAGCTCCAAATGACAAAGTTGAGGGGTATATCAGACCCTTTTCCCTTTGGAAAAAGTAAATATTCTGAATTTCAAGGGTTTGGGCCTGTAGGCCTACGGGCGAAATGATTGTGCCTGTGGGCCTAATACCTATAGCCTATGGGCCTGATAACTACTGCATATGAGTATATATGTTCTCAATACTATGCTTGTCAATAATTTTTTATTTTTTTTGTATATATGTGTGTAATCTTTATATAAATACAAATTCTTGTTAGTTATAATTTATATATGTTTTATATGAGTATATATGTATGTTTTTTTTATATATATATATATATATATATATATCAAATCTGTATAAAAATAAAATTTTGTATTAATTGTAAATTTTATATAAATATGTTCTTTGTGTTAGGTTTGTTATTGTATATGTATACTAATATTTAAATCCAGTCTAATGACAAGAAAAGCGGAATATTTTTTGCGAAATAGAATTAAATGATACAGTGCTATATCGTTTAATTTAATTTAAATAATTGCTATTTCATACCATTTTTCTTCTTTACTATTTTCTATATTAAAAATAAAATTCACATTTACTTCTCTATTTTAGCATATAAAAATAATTATTTTTTTTCTTGCTTAATCCTTAAAATTATTTTATTCATTCTCCAAGTCCAATAAAATTACATATAATTAGTATGGATATTATGATAAAATATTTACTTTATTTATGTATATTTTTTAAAAATAGTGTAAAATCTATTATATTACAAATAAAAATAAACGGTTGAAAAATTTATATTCGTATAATGTATGCGACGAAGCAATAAGTGCATGCCATATACAAGTTTCTGAATGAAAAGTTTATCCTTTGATCGTTTGATTAATTCAACTTTCAAAATCTTTCTTTTTTCTGTTTTAATTCACATGGCGTCACAATATTATACATTACTCTTATTTAATATTTTTGCTGTCCCATATTTAATATTTTTGCTGTCCCAATTTATATGAAGTAGATCATAAATATGAGGATCAAAATACTAAGTCAATTATAAAGCATTGTAATGTAACATAGCTAATAATTAAAAAAAAAAGTTCAAGAAAATTATGATCAAAGAAAAAACCATTTTACTTTTTGAATAGTAACACATTATATTTTACATTAAATAAGAGGAAAGGAATGTTAGCTCTTTTAATCACTTAATAGTGGTAACTAAAATTATTTGATGTAACATACCAAATATTTAGTTGTTCCTATATTTTATATGTTTATGTTTCTTCCACCAAATTAATTATGGTTAATCTTTTAGATACGTTGTTATTAGGACGATGAAAGGTTACGTTTGAAGAAAATTTATATCATAAGTATAAATTAATGACTGAAAGAACATTTCAGAATGTGTAACAATAAAATAAAACATAAAGGAAAAAATCGACCTATTGAATGTATAATATCCCTTAAAGAAATTATTCCCCTCTACTACTTGAGATTTAAAGGAATGAGTCACCTCATGATAGAGTTTTTCTATTTACCAGTGTATTGATACAAAAACAATGGTGTCAATGAACCACTCAACATGAGCACAAAAAGAAAAAGAAGTAGTTCATAAAATTCTTTGTTTTAAAATGAGAAAAAATTTCTCTATTCATAGACAACAAACAGTAGTGTGAACAAATGTTTATTGTGTCTTATCGAAAATGTCACAAATCTTTGAAAAAATTACAACCTTTCGAAAATGTCACAATCTTTCATAAAAGTCACAAATTTTATAGAAGCCACAACTTTTCATAAATTTTTTTAAGCTAATTTTAGAAATAAACAAATAAAAAGGAAATACTGATTAAAACAACTTAAAAGTATTTTTGAGGAAAAATAGAAAAGAAAAAAGGAATGTTAATCTCCATTTTAAAAATTGTTCATTTTGTTTATAACCTAAGCGTTGAACAAATTTCACTTGTCGATATTATTTTTATCGTCTATCGATGAAATTAATCCAGGTCCGCCATTAAAATATCCTGACAAAGCTACGTACTAGCAAACAACTATAGACACTACAATTATCAATTTCCCTTCTTATTTACAAAGTCTAGACTACTCTGAAAATTGAAAATTAAATGTATATTTACAACAAAGGCTACCGGTCAACGAAGTGAGACGTACAAGGTACATATAAATTCCACCTAAAGTAATAATGCAAAAATATCTTGTGAGATAATCGAAGCGTGAACAAAACCAACTGACTCGAACAACCATATTATAGTACTTTAATTTGTATTTGGAGAAGTGCTGACCCTGTAAAGATGTTGTTCCCCAGTGCATTCATCAACTTCAACAACCCAATGACTCCTCCTTCCAACACCAATATTTTTACCTTCTAAAACCCTAATTTTACTAACTAATAACCCTTCTCCAATTGGTAGAAAATAACCTTTGTGATCAAAACTTAACTTATGTCTTTCATGCAGGGCATTGTACCCTACAATAAATGCACTTTTAACACTAACACCTTGTTGTGCTGCTTCAAACACTTGTTGAAAATCCTCCAATTTGCAATCAATTAGTACAAAATCAGCTCCTTCATAGTTACTAGCCAATAATTTTTTAACATCATCACCAATCACAAATTCAACAATTTTTGCATAGTCTTCCAATATTAATGTTTCTTTTATTGCATGCATTTCTTCCTCGCTACGTAATATACACACTACCCGGCCACCCGTTTGATGAGCCGCTGCTACTAACCCTAGTAGCGCGGATCCAGGGTGGCCGGTACATGCCATTACCATGAGTTGTGAATTATTTCCACCCGCCATAGCTGATATAAACTCCGTTACATCAGGTGCTTTTCCTCTTTCACCCTATATTTTCCATAAATTCAAAACATATTTTTTTTAGTATATAACTTTTGAAGATATATACAAATTCTACAAACGATCTGGACAGTAAAGATTCATATATTCAATTCAAACGTGTATCGAATTAAGCTATACTAGTAGTAATTATAATAAGTAACAAATTATACTTACCATTTTGAGAGTTGTGAGAAAAGCATTGGTAGCATTTTCAGTAGACCAGCAATCCATTCACAATTATGTTATTAGTGTTTTCTTTGGATTGTTTAAACAAAATTTATAGGAAGAGCTTGATCTCAATTTATAGTCAAGGAGACAAGATTAATTAATTGTGTTCCATCGATTCTTAATAAAATATTTTTTTTAGGTTAAGTTAGAATAATAATTGCATAGGAACAACTGAGGAAGGTATTTATGAGAAGATTCTGCCATTTAATTATTGAATCAAGATCTCAAATTTATTGACTAAACTAGTACTTTCTAAACAGTGTGTTACTTAGGAGTGTATTTTAAGCGTTCATTTTTACTAATTCAAAATATTACTTTTACCTCTCCATTGTATATATATAAAAAAATGATTGTTTTCACTATTTTATCCTTTAGATTATTTATTGATTCTCCAAGTCCAATGAAACTATACATAATTAATATGGATATTATGATAAGATACTTATTTTATTTAGGTAATTCTTTAAAAGGGTGTAAAATCTATTATAGACAAATAAAATGAACGGCTGAAACCCTATACATACAAGATACGAAATATAAATATATTTTTTTTAAATATAAAATTTATATTTGAAATATGTAAGAAAAATATTACTCCCTTCGTCCGGAATTATTTGTCATGGTTTCTATTTTTAGAGTCAAACTATAAAAACTTTGACTAACATTATAAGATGTATTTTTTTTATCATATTAATGTGCAAAAAATTGCAATTTATAGACTTTTCATATAGTTTTAGAATGTCTAATTTTTTTATTTAAAATATCGAATTAATGTGATTTAATTTAACTTAAAAAATTAGTCAAATTAACTTTCGAAAAGTGTAACATGACAAACAATTCCGGACGGAGGATTACAAGTTAACATAGCTAATAATTCAAAAAAAAAGTCTGAGAAAATTATGATCAAAGGATAAACTGTTTGACTTTGAAAATTGTAACACATTAAATGAGACGGAAGGAATACTGAATACGTATTGACTCTATTTATCATTAGTAAATTAAAATGATTTGATGTAGGCATAGCAAATAATTAGTTGTTCCAATATTTTATATGTTTATGTTTCTTCCACCAAATTAGTTATGGTTAATCCATTCGATATGTAGTTATTAGGACGACGAAAGGTTACGTTTGAAGAAAATTGATTTTTTAATATTTTTTGGTTAGGTCAAGTCACATGATTCAGCTCAACTCTTTTTAAAGAAAAAAATATTAGAACTTCTATTTGTTCTTTTTCTCATGCATGCTTTCATTAGATCAAATTAAAATTGTGGTCTTTTTCTTATGAAAAAAATAATAATAATCACTTAGTCTCTGAAAACGGAAAGTCTCTTTCTTCTAATTTTGATTTTCTATTGCATGGCAATAAAGAAAGATATATAAATTTGGAGTAGATAACACCTAGCTAAATTACTAAAGTATTTATATAGATAATTATTTTTTTAATTGAATTAGGTTGGTTTAGACTTCAACCAAGTAGGTAATGCAGCACTAATAAGTAATAAGTGCTCTTAATCCACAATTACGTATTTCTCAGTACTCCTAATTAAATGACACATACAAACTTTTAATCTATTACGTATTCTTTTACCTTTTCCTTTTCAACTAAAATATATGACATTACTTTAATTTTGCTAGGGCTAATCTATGATGGATTAATTTTTTTTAATAATAAATAAGTATAGACAATTGGGCATACATGAACTCTCCAAAACTATTATATTTTTTAAAATAATGGTAGTATCCCAGCTAGCGTGATGCATTTCGTCGATTTTAGTGAATATATATTTATTCAATAGATAAGATTGAAATAGGCTTACACAATTTCAAAAAATAGCTTAAGGGATGAAAATTGTTAAATATGAGACAAATTTGCCTCTAGGGATAGTTCAATACCATCTAATTTAACATACGCAGATCTGTCAACTTAAGCGCAGATAAATTTTAAATTGGATGAAACAAGAATTGACTGAGCCCCAATCTAATAATATGTTAAGAGAATGAACACTAGACTAGACCTGATTCAATCACAAAAACTAACTCAAAAGATGAAAAATATCCGAAATATATATATATATAAGGAGACAAAATCGTCGAAGGATAACTCAACAATTTAGGTAGATCAAAAAAATACTTTTAACTTTTTTGTATCAATTACGATACAAGTCAAGTGAATCCACATATAGTTTTAATTCCATGTTATTGACATCTAGAATCATTAACTTTTAAATGACATGAGTTGTGACTACACAGTATATGCCTAACGCAAAATGCTCCAAATTTCAAGTGTGAATACGATTATAAAATTAAAACATACGATATTATGTGGCTATTTTCAAAGTCACACACGCATACATAAATATAGTCATAGTATATTATTTAATTAGCTATTTACGTAACCCTAATTAATTTAAACATCTATCCTTTTTATTCAGATTTGGTAGATATTTTGTTTTAGAATTCTTTACTAATTATAAAGGATCTTTCTATAATTTTCTTCTGACCAACTTGAAATTGGTCTACATACACTTTTGTTTTGACTAAAACCTCTGCTATTTACTTATAGGGAGGCATGATCGATGATTCTATATATTTATAATTGATAATTGATTAATCAAAGTTCTCAACTCTGTGGGAACCTAATGCAGAAATGTTCTAGAATTTTAAATTATTCATATCGGATGTTCACGCCAAATCAATGCAATACGTGATTTAATCAAGTTAAACACATGTAAATTAATTATGATTAAATAAAATAAACTATTAATTTAAATACATGACATGCATACATATTTATTTGATGTAAACACACGGTGCGGATAAATTTAACCCATTTTCTAATATAGTTTTTTTGTGTGAAGAAAATAACTCTTTAATTTCAACTTGACAGAAGAAATTTTGTTGCTATAAACATTCACCTAAAACTAAAATTTAAAAGTATGATAATCAAATTAATTATTTCTTTAACGGAAAACTCAAAACTAAAATTCTCGAGGTACGTACTCTCACGTGTAGTTTTAGCTGTAATGTTTTGTAATTTGTTCCAAGTGAATCATACTATATTTTGCTGCAACCTAAGGGAAAAACAATCCTCATATTTTAATTTTCTACTAATTTTTCTTCAGACAAGTTGATCAAATGTCTACGTTATTTTATGCACAACCCTACCTGCTTGGATCCTGTCATTCTTTTTTTTTTCTTCACAATTCAATATTCAAAATTATCTGACTCGATTAATTCATATTCACAACAGACCTTAACTATTACTCCAAACGATAAATTATAATTGAATTCCTAATCTAAACTTCTAAAATCACTTTAGGAGTCTTTGACCAAAACCTTATTTCCCCATACTTTACTAACCGCTTGTTTGAACATTCTAAATTTTAAAAAAAAGTTCGTCTTTTATATTATTTTTCCGTATTAAGTTCTATTTGATTCATATTAATTTATACTAAATTGATTGTCGTTGAATTTTGTAATTAGGTGAAGACTGCAATTCATAATATTCTGCTTTGACTAATTACGTATTGTCTAAGCTTAAAGTACCATTTTATATGATACACTAAATATATATAATCTACATCAAGTACAAGAATAGAATCACACAATAAAAACAGTTATCATTATTGCTATGAAATAGCTGTATTTATTATCCAATGAATATGGTAAGTGGCAAGGTTCAGCCCCTTCATTATCATTCGTCAAAAAGCAATCACAAATTCAATGAATGATATAATATAATATTTATTTTATTTTATCTTTGGCTGATTTAAATCTTCTAAATATACACAAACACATCGATAAGCAGAGCCACCCCTCTTTAATTCTTTCTAATTTGTTCTTCGCTGGTTTTGCATTTTTCTATGTAATTAATCGAACTTAGCCTTTGTATTTGGTGTCCATGTTTACACATATTATCTTTTATATTACTTAAAGATTAATGTAATAGATTTCTACTAGTATGTAGCAAGAAAAATGAAAACAATGCCAAAAGATCTCTAAAATTCGCAGAATTCGTTGATAATTAGAATAGATATGTAGATCACTCACACAGTACATTACTCTTCTTGATCAAATCCAGTTTTTTAACAGCCTTACTGAAGCATGCTCAACGCGAACCGACAATAGACACTAAACTCTGATAATAAAACAGGTCAAAACATGCAAGTAGGCTATTCATGTCGGATATAAGGGGTACCACTAATTTCATCATCAAAGGAAGCCCCCCTCTACTCCACTGGGACTCTTCTTGTGGCTCTCCTAGAAGAATCTTCCCCTGATTCACTGACTTGCGCCACCGGTCCTGCATTTCCATAGTACTCCAGAGCTGGACTCTCATAACCACCCAAACCCCTCCAATTTGCAAACTCATCCCACAAGCTGCTAATGGACCCTACACATGTTGAATACACTGTCAAATTACTCTTGCAGCATATCAGTGCAGTCTGGTTACACAAGAGATTTAGCTCCTTCCGTCAACAGTAGCATTCTTGTGTCTAATTAGTTGAATACATTATAACATATATTATGGACTTCTGGATCAAAAATTATACAGCATAATCGTAATACTCAAACAAAATCTGGACTATAGTGAATAGGGGAGCTCATATAATCCACGGTAACTGCATTGGGAGATGTCACATTTGTCATTGAAGCGATGCTGCACATTAATCAGGAAAAGATACGTATTCATGGCCTTAGTAGTCATAGTTCAGTCACGAAGTTAAGGTCTTGTTGTTTTATGTAGAAGCTTCACGTCAAATATGGTCTTCTTGCTGAACTCAAGTGGCTAGATAGTTCTGTTATCAGTAAAAAATACACTTTTGTTTTGAATAGGTGCATTTATGCAGGGAAAGTTTGGATTTATCATCAACTCTTATAGCTGGTTTAGTGTTTCTAATCTGAAGCAGCTACAATTTGCTCATTTTCTTTAAATGGAAGTCTATGGTAAAAGGTACAGACCTATTGTAAGATGGAGGCAAGTTGTTTGGACCATGCCTGTGACCGGAAGAATTAAGTTCAACACAGATGGAAGCTATATGCAAGAAAGTATTTCCAGGGCTGGCATTGGAGGGGTTCTCAGAGATGACACTCGTCATCTCATTATGGCTTTGTGAGTCCTAACTCAAATGTAAAAGCAACAATCAGGTAAAAGCAATAGCAGCACTCTATGCAACAGAATGGTGTAATCGAGCTGGATACGATCTGGAGTTGGACTCAATGGTGGTTACAAATATGCTCGAAGAAAAAGACCAACAATGTGAAGCTAAAAAACATTATCAAATGAACTGTCAAACGCCTATGGAAGGCGTACAAGTGAGCATCTCACATTGCTATAGAGAAGCCAACCAGGTGGCTGACTTTCTAGCCAAATTAGCTTCATCAAGTGGCAATGGTACCTTCTACTACTCTTATAAATAGCTCCCGAAAGAAGCGAAGGGACTCTTTCAACTAGATAGATAGCAACTACCTTGTATAAGAAGAAGATATGGCAAATGTAATTTTCTTGTTAGTTGAATCTTATATTTTGCTTATTGAATAGAAGGTTATAAGTTTGTTGCCTTCCCTTTTTTGATGTCCTAATTTTCACTTTCTATTTTTGCCAGAGTTAGTACATAGCCTCTCTGTTTTGGTGTGACTTATCTTGGAAATTATAGACATGGTAGGGGTCAAGAAAAACCTCCCACACCTAATAGCTTTAAGCTGTGATGGTGATGGCTTAAATTAACAAAAAGAAGGAAGAGTCTATGGTAAATAAAGCGGAGAACCAATGCAATGCAAGGTGAAGCATGTCTAGCATTACTTCTGCTTCTTGATAGCTAATCTTCATGAAGACACTGACAAGCACATGAAAAAGATGCAGTAAATCTTCATATGTCTAAACACACAAGAAACTAGAGAAGATTCTCAAATAAAATAACATATTAGCTGTTTGACACATGAAAATGCAAAGCTTTAACCTTAGGCATGTGGCCGAATTTTAGGCTAGAGATATTTGTGCTGCACACTGATCTCAAGTGGCTTTGACATTAGCTGTTTGAGACATGAAAATGATAAGCTTTAACCTTAGGCATGTGGTCGAATTTTAGGCTAGAGATATTTGTGCTGCACACTGATCTCAAGTGGCTTTGATCTTTTAAATGGAGTATGGATCAGCTTATATAGCTAAGCTGCTCGAGGACTCGTATTATTTCACCCACTTGTCTTCTTCTGCTCCTGAGCAGTGTTCAATCACATTTTTACGGTAAATACATTGCTGTCAATTTACCCTATCACAGTTCCAAAGTAGTACTACCACCTATTCGTTTCTTCTGCCTCATAAGCAGTGATCTATTACCAAACAGATTAGCCAATATTTACTAGGACACAAAGGATTCATATGGACTTAATCAGAATAACCATTTCTGTTCATTCTCTAAAATATACCGCATCCTAAACAGGCCCTAAATCACCTTTTTTTTTAAAAAAGAAGTTAATTGCTTCTGCCAAACTGTTCTAGTAAAATGAACTGCCTGCTTTAAAGAAATATGATTAAAGCTAACTAGAGAGTCCATTGGCTGCAACACCGTTTTGCATCTATCTTGTGAAATGCTGAACAATTAGGTTAACTGGAAATTCATGTTAACGGGACAGAAGCAGCAAAAATTTAAAATCTCTTGGTCTTGTATATATGTATGATGTCTGGATATGAATGACACAAACTCGAGAGATATAAATCAAACAACCTACCTTGATTCTCCAGCAAGCTGAAATTCTTATCCCATCCAGGCAAATACTTGTCAGCATTAGCTTTCCAATTTTGTTCAAAGTCACCAAGCTCGTCTAAATGTAAACCAAATACTATTATGTTAGATCTCCTGTAACGCATTAGGCATGTCATCTATCATGCTATTGAGATATAAATACCTTCATTGAGATTGTGCAAAGTCTGCAGTGTGTCCTCTCGCCCATCTGAACTATGCTTTGTTGTGACAGAATGGCCCTGCATAAAGCTCATGAATTGATGAATATAATCAGGACGAAAAAGCACACTTTGATCAATTTTTATAACTTGCGATTGATAACAAAAGAGGCACTTTGTGGAATCCGATAACCTGACAATCACCTAAACAAAGAATTTACATCTGAAATAACCTAAAAAGTTGAAGAAGACCAATGAATTGTGCTCCTTAACTATACATTTATTAAGAAGAGAAATACCTTGTTGTGAATCCCTTTGGAGATTGTGTGCAGGGACTCCCCAATCGTCTTGTCCTCTTCTTTCATTTCTGCTAGAACCACCTACGCAGAAAAACAAAAACATAACAATCTGTGTTTGAAACAATGTAATAAACTAATAATCATGGAAGAAGTAAGAGTAGCTACTGATCTGATCTCAGTAAAAACTACTCACCCCATCAGGACCAATCATTTTGCCTTCGGAGCAAGTATAGTACATTCCATTTAAACCACCATAAGAAACTCTGCGGTAGCTGAAACTCTGGCTCCCTGTAAAGTAATATCACAGACATTCCATAGACACAAAACTTGAACAATAATCAGCTAAGCTTAACACTAAGGAGTCTTTTGGTTGGCGATTAGAGTTATACAAGTATTAATAATATAGGAATTAGTTACGCGGATATTAGTAATACAAAGATCAGTTATGCAGTGCCAAATTATTCGAGTATTAGCAATACATAAATTCTTTCGTAACTTAATGTTACAACGAAACACTCAACCAACAAACCACTGTATCATTTTATACGGGGTAATTTTATGCTGGGATTAATTATGTCGCAGAATCAACCATACATACAACCCCTACGTTAAAATAAGAGCACTAACCATTGGATTTTTTACTAGGTTTCTTGTTCTTAACAACCAAATCTTTTGTTGGTTCAGAATTTTCCTGAGCCTGACCACCATCACCTTCAGGATTTAACTCTTCAATGGTGATTTGCTTCCGAGAATCTTGCTGTACATCAAACGGGTCGTTCCAACCAAACCAACCACCAAATGGCTCAGTGAAAAATGGATCATCAAAAGGGTTTTTTCCTCCAAATAGCTTTGACATTGTTCACTGTTTCAAGAAGATGATCACTGTGAACAAACCCCATAAAAAAAAAGTAGCTACCTTTTCACTTCTTGAATAAAAAATTTAGAAACTTCATTGCCACAATCCTAAGTAAATTTCAAGATTCAGAATTGGGAAAATCAGTTGAAAGAATTCACCTTTGAGAGCTTCTGCTACTTGCTTGCTTCTGCTTCCTTGTGTGTGAAACAGGTTAAAGGCAAAGGCAGTGCTAAGTGTATAATATATGGTCCCCATAGTGATTATTAGTGAAGCTTCTAGAATTTGCATTTTGACAATATGGGATTATGAGTGAAGCTTCTCGAATATGCATTTTGCCAAACTATTTTGACCAACACTGGGCCCCATAAATTATTTTGTTTTGTAGAACTATGTATTTTGTATTGGTTTCTAATTACTCCAAACTCTTTTGGAGGTTTAAATTTTGTACAAGTACCTCTATTTTCTACAAACAGATAGATCAAAGTACTGTTGCTTTGTAGAAGTCTCAATTTTTTATATTTCATACTTGAACTATGTAATGTGTAAATTTCCTACATGTTTATTGGAACATACCTCAACTATTACTTAGTAGTTCACTTTTCTTACCTAAATGATAAGAGAAGTAACAACTTACCGTTCAAATATGTTCCAATAAATATTTGAGATAAAAAAAAACTCACACCTAGTAGTTAACTATAAAACTCACAAAATTGAAACTCTTAAATTATGTTTTCGACCCTTTACTCTTATTCTTTCGACATCCCATAACGGATACTTCCACTAAATATACTTGTTTTTTCTTCTATATTGCTTGAAAAAGTACTATTTAATCAATTGTATGATGTAAAGTCGAACAAATACAAATACATCTCTGGATAAAGCATTAATATTACAACCGAACCAAGATACAACAATCCCTTCTTTATAGACCTACAACTGCTTTTATTACCTCTCACCAAGACCCTAAACCAACTACCAAATATAGTTTAGTCTTCTACCTAGGGAATTCTCCATTCCATAGCTCGATATCAATCCGGTGAACACGTACATTCACTCTATATTGATCCGAACAACCTTCTTTGGTCTTCCACTTTGCGTCCTTGGCTGAGCACTGTTGTTACTGGGTCTCACACCACTAAATGGATCTCGGAATCCAGCTTCCCAGTTCGTCAGCCAATTACTGCTTGTTCCTGCATAACCGAGATAGTATACTATTATGAGGATCATTGAAGCTTTAGTTCCCTTCAATATAAGAAGACACATCATGCCTAAATATCTGAATTGGTAACAAAAACCTACAGGACATTGGCTGGTCCAAGCTCATTTTAGATTTTTGTCGACTTGGGGGTAAACATTAACAGAAGATTTCAAACAGGTATTTTCTGTGCCAGGTTCTTAAAGAATTGATATTCAACAGATTAGCAACTTTAGGGTGCAGTAAATTATGAGTGAAGAGTATTAGCAACAGATTTAGAAGCAGCTCTCTTCATCTGTACCAAATGTTGACGAAAGGTGACCAAATTGTGTTCAAGTAATTCTTCAGAGTGTTTGTTGCCGTTGCTTGTTACATTTGTATGTCACTACGAAGTTTGATTATAAAGAGGAGGAAAATCCAGGATTTTAATTCTATGGGTTCACGACTCGTGTTCTAACCAATGAATCTATCACCTAGTTTGAGTTCTCTATAGGTTCTTAGTATAGTATTTTAAGCAATTAAAAAGATTTGTGTTCAAATTAACCCACATCCATACTACAAGACCCGCCAGTCTCAAGCCAGCTCAGCTTAAGTCTGGTGGTAGGAATGCAATAAAATAAACTGAGAAGACTGCAGAAATCGATCAGATATGTGCAAATGCAATCTGTTGATGTACGTAGTCCTATTTAACATGAGTAGAGAAAGGCATATCCTTTTGCTTACTAACCTGCATTTGCGTGGAAATCACATCCACTATTCCATCCAGGGATTTCGTTATTAGCATTGCCATTCCATGTCTGTTCAAAGCCAGCTAATTCATCTGCACAATAAAGAAACAAACAATACAAGATGAAAAATCTGCAGTCCAATGGAAAATAAATACTGGACATCTAAGCAAGCTTATTTGTAGATGCTACCTTCTTCTAGATTATGCAAAGTCTGCATTGTATCCACCTTACCATCTGAGGCAAGTTTCCTCGTCAACGAGTGCCCCTAGGAATGACAGAAAAATGTCAATAAGAAACTCTTTTGTATCTATCAAAATAAGGTCTCTGTTAGGGCAAAACTTCAAATACCCCCAATATAATACACATGGAAACTATGTTATAGGATTTCACATAACTGCTACCACGGACAAAGTGGCGCCAGCCTAGGAAAAGATTCATTTGAGAAAAGTCAGACCAATTAATGTTCTCTGCTTGTGTATCAATACAGTAACAGAATTATTAGCATCTCTCTGGCGCAAAAAACACAAGCATTAGAATCCACTACGATGCGCATGAAAATCTAGGAGCTCAATAGTTAGTTGCCAACTCTTTTAATCCTCGAAACCACATATATTCTCTCGTTCATTTGATCCAGCCGTTTAAGGTTTTTGCCTACCTACTATGAAAATCATTTGATAGCATTAATCATAAGGAGCATTTGACTAAATCACCATCATCTCTTCCTTAAATAAGTAAACTAATGATTATATGCGTTCTTAGCAACATAGGTTCTTCAAATATTTTAATAACACTGCCAAATATCTAAGACTAATAAAACATATATTATACCTTATCCTGAATTCCTCTGGAAATTCTATGTGTTGCTTGACCCGTTGTGCTATCTGCTTGCTTGCTCTCCTCTAACACCCTCTGTATAACACATACACCGTTAGAACCAGTAAGAACAAAAATATCAATCCAGGATACCAATGTAAGAGAACATACTCCATCATTTCCAGCTCTCCGTGTGGTCGTGGCAGTGTAATATGTCCCGTTTATTCCACCATATGTAACTCTTCTATAGCTCATGCTCTGAGGCTTAGACTGTGTTCCTTCCAATTTCATGTCTTCCATTCCACGAGTCACATCTTTGCTTATGCTCTTGCTGCTCTTGCTATGGTCTGCAGCATAAGTCGGATTGATGATGATAACCACCATGAATTCAGACACCATAAAAAACGTTTGTACTTGTTTCTAGAACTAGTTATACCAAGTGAGGATATCAAATTCGTCAAGGACACACAGTGTAGCGTAATCTATTTTATTGAATCTAGTTGAGGATACAAAAAATTAGAAGCAAAAGTTACCATCCGTTAGGTCCTCAGGATGTTCAACAAGTGGATTTCTGTTAGCATAAGCCCTATCTCTTTTCTTGTTAGAGCCATTCACGTCCCCGCTCTCCTCATCTGGTTCTAGCGGTGCATCTTCATCATCATCCTCCGTATCAATCTCTTGAATGACTGGCCTATTAGATTCATCATCATCAGGAGTTGTTGGATGTAAGATGGAGGTCTGAGACAAGTTTGAAAAAGGGCGAGAGAAGAATGGATCATCGAATGGGTCTCTTCCTCCATATCCAAATATACTGGACATTATGCCTCCAAATGGACTGTTGAAATTGTCCCCTCTTCCTCTCTGCATATTCTCACAAACAGCAGAGTCTTAGAAATTGAAATTGCTTCAAAAAAAATTGTGCATTTTGTATTTGAAAAGGAGCTGGTGTGAGAGAGACACGTGTTAGAGGCCTAGATTCTTCCCTTTTTTCTATTCCTCTTTCACGTCAGAACCTTCCAGTTCTCTCTATTAAAATGAAAATGAAAATACATAAATATTAAAGTTTTAAAATCATTCAAATATTAATTAAATGTGTGAAATTGTTAAAAAAGAACATATAAAAATTAACGGAATATTTATCAAATCATTTTGGCAGGCTGTAAAATAAAAAAACCTATATGCCAATTCATTCTGGTTAAATAGATTTTATGAGTGAAAATATCATTTGTGTGTCTTGACTTTAAGTAAAAATATACACATCCTTGTATGCAACGTAGATAAGAGTGACAATAATGGGATTATGCAATTTTAAGACAATTCCAAGAGATTAGAACCACTTTCGACAATTACGAACAATGAAATTACATTTTAACTCTGAAATCAAATATCAAAATCTACATTTCTAATCAAACAGTTGTGATGATCTTACAAGAAAACCTGTTGCCAGACTTGAGACATAAGCAAAACTTCTATCTTACAGAACCCATTATCAATACATCAATTGGCTATATCCTTTATGTAGATTCTGCACAACGCCAGTAGATGCAATCGCGGGATGGGCATCAGTAGGTACTACTACTCTATGACTGTTACAAAAAAACATACTCAGCTTGGTAATGTACTTGATGACACCTAAAATTCTTGGGATTCGAGTTCGGGCTTTGATGGGTATTCAAGACCATGAAGAGCAGGCATCCTTCTTAGATCTTCTTCCGAGTAAGAGGGGATAAACCAATGCTGCTTGTCCAGGCCAAAAACCTGATGCATAAAGTTACAACCTTAGAGATGGATGTAGATATTCAATAAAGAACTCTAGCTAAAAGACATCAAACAACTGTACATGAATCTGAGGAGTCAGAAAAAAAACAGGCATACAGCCTAGCTGGAAAAGCTAGGGATTTGGTCTTCCCTAACAGTCACTTGTTTTCCTGTGGCCAACACCAACAGCTCCTTTCAAGACAAACGTTTGAATACTCGAAGGCCCCTAATGCATTCTTTATAGGCTCCATATTATATGAAGAAGGGATTCATCAAACTGATCCTGTGGATCTTTAAAGGAGAGTGTATCAAGGACCAATACCAAGTGTCTGGAAAGTGTCAGGCAGGCTAACTAAGTTCACCTGAGTGATTCAAACAACTAAAGGTATGTGAAGGTGATGGTCAACAGAAATACGTTGGGTTAAAGGTTAGGTTAGTCAGATTCAGACACCACCACTTGCAAACTCTCTTTCAAGTATTTTGGTACTGAGGTTTCATGCATATCTTGTCTCCTTGATTAGGTTCTCCATATCCCTGATCTTTAATAAAAGCAAAACAAGATAAATAGAAGTACCGTTGTTTTGACCAGGTTGGTTCCCCATATGCTGAGGCATATCATGGACTCTAAAACTAATGTGATATAATACTATAAAACAAAGACAATTGAGATACAACAAGCAGGTTAAGAAGGTATAATCAACTTTTGCTCCAAACTTTTCTATATAAAAAGTACAAGCAAACATCGATGTACCACTTTTTTTTTATTTTATGAAGTAAGATGTTGTATTAGAAAGGCATCAAGGAGATTATATCAATGTACCACTTCTTTATATGATGTCCTCACTTTTCAGAAATTGATTCAAACACAGGTGGTAAGCATGAGTAGATATACACGTTCTGAGTAACAACTGAATTGGTGTAAACTGCTTCCTAGCCCTATATAGAGAAGTATTAGTCAACCCAGTCTCAAACATACAGACCCCAAAAAATGGAGAATATGGATAGCACCTGATAAAAGAGATCACCTCACTTGCAACATTACCAATTTTATTTTATTCTTAAAAGAAGAGATTACCTCCCTTGATATTGTATCTTCACACGAGTTTTTAATCTATAATTTAGATCATAATGCTACATAAGATGCATCAATTTTTACCATGCAACTGAGAGCAACCATGGTAAAAGCAGACAATTGACAATCTCAATCTTTTCAAACTCAACTAACCTGTTCAAAATTCCTCTTTCGACCAAGATCATAACGCCATTTTGGAGTGGTCTTCTTCTCATACGCCTGCAAGTATAAGAAGTGTTTTAATGCGGCAAAGAATATTCAGAATCTGTCAGTAAAGGGGGCAATTAACTACTGAAACTTCAAGTTCAAATATCTTGAGGGATTCTTTTTTCTTATCCCAAACATTTTTCATTTCTGATTTATTTCATACCAAGGTAAGCACAATCAGTGGCCCCAAAGTAGCAGTTTGGTTCATGAAACCTAGAATCCGAAAATAAGAGGTTGAGCTTCAAGCATCTAATTGGAGGAAGGCTTATCATTAGAAGATGTAAAGATGTGGTTTCTTCAGGTAAACCATAAAGTTTGGTGCAACAGCCATGGCAAATGTATTTTTCACCATTTCAGAATAGAGTTTTAAGGGCCAAAGTCAGATTTTAAGTGGCATCGGCAGCAGATGGTTCGATGCAAGGAGGCGGACTCTAGTAATGCATAGTGATAAAAAAGAATACAGTCCAAATATAGATAAGAAGCCTATTAAAAGGATAACCAACTTCGTATTTTCCTCAGCTATCCTGCCCAAGTCTGGCTGAAGAAGAGTTACGGATCATTTTTTCCCTTGGGAAGACACCAATGGATCCTCCGGGTAAATGAAGGCTCTTCATAGATTTGAGTTTTGAAAGAAAAAAAAGAATGTGGGGAATAGCAAAATGGACGAGGAATCACTCTACTTCAATTTTGTTTGTTTGTTTCTTTCGTGGGGTGGAGAAAGTATGAAGAGTGTGACCTCCATGATTTTGCAAGAAAACGACTTTTATGAGGTGGTCAATCAAAACGAGCCAAAATAAACATACTTAGCCAATTGATCTAGCAAACAAACTTTCCTTAACGACTAACCCAAGACACGGAGAAACACCAATTTTTAGCAATAGTTTGCCTTTACAATAAGAGATAGCAGTTCACCATTTAACTTTAAACCCAAAAGTCAGAAAGGTGTGATACCTCAATGGTTGTGGTATTACCAGCCACCAATGATATGTGCATGATCAGAAATCCCAATACACTCAAAGCAAAAGCAAGATTGAAGACTGCGATTCACAAGAATTGTGTAAATAAATAGGAAATTGCATGCCTATGTAAGAGAAATCACAGGAGGCAAAGTTTGGGAAGCAGGGTTTCTACACCTTACCAAACGCAAGGAAAGTGGTAGCGAGAGTGCCCGGAGTCCCAGGTATCTCCCCATCACTGAAGAATGCAATAAACTGTGGCAGTAATGCTAGAGTCACAAGAGTAGTCTCAAGGAAAGTGTAGAACTGCATAAAGGAAGACATAATTAATTTGGGAAGAAGGGTCAATAAAGTATTGATTGTCAACAAATGGAACATTAATAGTGGATAAGTATATCCATTGAGAATTGATAAATACAATCAGCTAACAGGATTTCACAGGCATAACATGCAGAAATAAGATGGAAACTATTAACTCAATATCACAATGCAAGTTAATTGGTCAATCAATTAAGCATCAATGGCGAACTAGTAGGTAGGCTGCGTCATGATTTGATTAGTTTTAATCTACCAACAACCTACACAACTCTGTTTTATCCAGTCTTGGTGCCAACTATGGAAAGCTCACACAGGCAGAGTTGGTAATGTAAAAGGAAAGTAAAATTTAGCAAAGAACAAGGTTACAGAAATATGAAAATAATTCCTCGCTATGGTCACAATATATTTAAATATGATAATGCACTGAAATTAATGCAAGTTAAGTGGTTTGTCAGATCTTCCAAATGAAAATAGCCAGTTCTTTCCACACTTGTACAACTAGCTGGATAAAAGAAGTCACAGCTCCTCATAATAGTGCACTGTTGGATCAATAGGTGAATATGATTTTCCAGACGCAGTTCTTTCCTACCGTCTGTTTTAACTTAAGAAGTTGGTCGAAAATAAAACATTTACAACTTTGTGGTATATCCATTGAAATACGGAAAAGCGTGCAAACAGTGCAACAAGGAATAAATTGCATAGCAGATGGGATAATAGATATTAGACTAGAAAGCTAACAGCAAAGGCAGTCAGTGCAGAAAAACCACAGAGAAGTTTCATATTTGCTGGTACCCTATCAATTTTGCTAAGGTTGCTGATAGTAGAATATTATCAGCAACTATAAGAATAGTGAAGCTTACCAGAAAAAGAAGGAAATACTTGTAGTTTAGTGCTCCAACGCAATTGACAACCCACACGCAATGATGGTCCATCTTTAAAACACATCTTCCACCTAAAACACGGAAACATAAACAACTCAATCTCGAATTGAAAAAAAAATAGATACAAAAATCGTCACAGAAGGCGCATAACAAGAACTCACAAACAGAACAATGATGGCATCGAGGTGGTTTCAACTGGTTGCACTTTTTACAAAACCGCACTCTTGGGTTTGTTGAATCAGCTGGTGAAGCCCCAAATTCAGATGTGGTTAATGGATCAGTGTCACTTCTTTCTTCATCCAAGTCTGGCTTCCAATTTGGAGGTACACTACCAGGATCCGTAAAAACGACAGAAAAGTAACTCCACAAAAGCATCACCAACTGCAGTTATTAAAGAACAGCAACTCCTTCAGCTACAGAGTATAGATCACTATGCATCCATAGCCTCATTTGACTTTTATATAAATTCCAAAATTAGAAGATAAAGAATTTCTAAGCGGAGAATAAGATTTTCCATGATGGTTGATGAACACTACTTTTCCCAAGTAAAGTTTGTGAATAAATGATTATATAATCACGAGCAAGAAATATCATCTTTATGCTAACGAGAGCGCATCAAACTCATATTTTGTTAGATACTTTCTGTGAATGACAATCAAGTATTGCAAGTATATTGTCGATCTCCATCGACGTAAAAAGACCGATCCCGGATTGCTTCTTCAAGAATTGGCATTTTGCATTAAGTATGATCGTCTTCTCAATGTTTAACATGACCTAACTTGACATAGAAGGTGTATTTCTTGGGCGCACGATTATTGATACCTTCAACTAGAAGTAGAGAAAATTTACCGTCTAAAAAAAGAAACTTAGAATTCTTCAATGCAAAATGAAATTTGCGGACAAGTATGTCTCAATCTCAAACTAAAACTAGTTGGGGTAAGCTATATAAATCCTCTTACCCTTTCAGTATCAACAACATATATATCGACAAATGAATTGAAAAGAATTATTCTCAATGGAATAATTAGTCTAGAGTCATCCTCTTCAAGACAGAGCTCATGCATGATGAGACACGCGCTTAGGGGCTTTGGTGCCTTAAGTGTTATCTAAGCGCGTGAAGAGCGCAGCTTATTTTGCACTTAGCTTTAGTGCTTACACGTGACTCAAACCGAGCCTTCGATAACACTAAACATCCACTCCATTTGGCCGCGTTCCATCTCGCTACTCAATATTTATCTTTCAGGACAAATTAGTTCTGTGAAACATATCGGATTCTGTGAACCTCACACATTATCCCTACACTATCATCAATTTCTGACCAAGCTAAACACATTAATGTAAATTCAAGTAAGCATGATACATAAAAAAAAAAATTAAACTAATATTCTCAAATACCTTGCTTTACAAAAATCCCAAGAATATGCTCGTACATCCCATCCTAACCCAATATATCCACACTATTTAGCACCATTCTCAAATAACTTCAGTCAAATAAAACACCCAAAAAGAACATTCTTTCCAATTTCCTCACAAACCCCACATACATAAAAATTCCTTTCCACCCATTAAAGACCAATGATCAATTAAGGAACCCAATACAATAGAAGTGGAGAAATTTACCAAACAATGGAACGAGACAAGTACGGCAAGCGCGATGAGGGCATCCAAGATTCCAGAGCCACTGATGAGGGAGGGACCATAGTTGGTCAAAACGACAGCGTAGTATGTAACACCGACAACGCCTAGGACCAACAAGATCATAATTGATCCCAGTCCTCTTAGGGCCGTACAGAATCTGAATACGTTCCAAGCCATCACTGTTCCAGATCTATACATATTAAAATATCTCCAAAAAAAAAATCACACGAAAAAAAAAAAAGAATTATACAAATTAAGAATCAAAGGGATTTGATTTTTTTTTGTTCTTGAGTGTGTTTATTTGATTAAATTTGGTTTTTATTTCTTTAAAATTTCTTATTTTTTTCGAGTTTATGGATTCCGAGCAGAAAAAGTGGAATCCATGGTTGAAGAGAAGTGAAATGATGGGGAAGAAGGAAAACTGAGAAGGGGAAAGGGTAAAATTGTAATTACAGCGCCCACGGTATTGGGATAGTCCAGCAATTACTTCATCTTAATTACTACTCATTATAAATCAAGTGTAAACAAGTTGCGTAATATTTCATTTTTTATAATTTGAATATACTTTTTATAAATATGATTTATATTGTTTTTAAAAAATATAGCAAATAACTCAATTTAATTTTTACAACTCCACTATAATATAATATATAGAAAAGTAGTATACAATATTATTCTTGAACATTAAAAATAATCACATTGAATTTTATTTTTATTTTCATAACATCACCAATAAATTACGATTTTTGTTATTGAAACATGTCCGAAATATAATTTTTATCAAGTTGTAAAGTCTAAGAAACAAAATCAATTGTTAATAAATCAGTGCAGATCTAGACCACTTTAAATTCTGGTTGTACTTGGCTTTTCTAAAAAAAAAAAATTGATTGGGTAAAATAAATGAGATATTTTTTTTAAAAAAAATTAAAGATAATTTTACTATTTCACCCTTAATTATTTATTATAAGTGAACTAATTATAATAAGAATACATATCAGTAATCGAGTATGTTAAGATAGAGTAGTTAAAAAGATAAATTAAAATTACATATAGAAATTACTTATACATTTAATTTTATGAAATTTAAGAAAGATAATAAACATTATTGTGATCTGTTTGAAAATTTTTATTCTCACCCTATTAAGAAAGAGAATTTTGGGTTTCAAAACTCTTATAAGGAAATAAACTTAAATTATTCAACAATAATGTTAATTTGTTATATTAGTAATATAAAATCCGTGAGAAGGACGTATAAGTTTTCTAAGAACACAAGAATAACAAGTGTATCATGTTGGGTTTTTTGAAATTTGATTTCTGTCGGATTATATGTTAAATATTTTTAATATGTATAGTCTATATATGGATTAGTGTACCAGGAGATTATTTTTAAAAATTATTTTTTAAATAATTTCTTTTATTTTAAATATCTAAATTCATAATATCTGATTAAACACCATATCGTTATGTCCTGTTGAGTTGTTAATGCACGATTAGTTGGTCGCCAATTGCAGCAGACCAACATCCACGTCCAATCTAAACAATTATTGGTATAAAAAGTATACTACTATAAATTACTTCCTCGTATCCGTCAACTTTATTTCCCTAACAACTTTTAATATATTATATATTATATATAGTACTAAAATAAAAAGTACTACCAATAATCACAATCATATTCACAAAATCAAAATAAATAAGTAGATACAACTGAACGTGCTAGATAATGTGATTTATACATATTCAACTTAGGGATTAATGGAGATGGAGAATCTTAATAAATGTTTTACTTCCTTGCTCATCAATAAAATTCAATTTTTAATGGTACAAATAAATGATTAAAAAAAAAGGGCAATTCTCACATATAGCAAATAAAAAATTTATATTTGTATGCTATAGCAAAGTTTGCATGATTGCACTCCATAGCAAACATAGAAAATGTATAACTATACATATACAGTTGAAGCGAATTGTATAAAACGAGTGTATAAACGAGAAAGAGAAAGATATTTGGGCAGAAAATTGTATAAGCGAAGTGTATAAAACGAATTGTATGATTATAAGTATATAGACCGATTATATACAATTTGAATTTGTATAAAATGAGAAAGAGAAAGATAAAAGAGACTTGGACATGGAATATACAATTGAATCGAATTGTATAAAACGAGAAAGAGAGAAATTAAATACAATTTGAATTTGCATAAAACGAGAAAGAGAGAAAGACAAAAGAAACTGGGCAGGAGAGTATTTTTATTGTATAATTATAAGTGTATATGACGAAAATATATGTACTTGCATGTGCATATACAATTTTCTCACGCTTTATACAAACAGAAACGCAATTTATATATTTCGCTTCTGTTTGTATAAGTGAGAAAGGCAAGGGTTGCGAGCGAGATCTGAAAGAGGAACAAAAATATATGTATTTATATAATTTTCTCTGCTTTATACAAATAAAAATAGTTTTTATATACTTGTGTTTGTTTAAAAAGTGAGGAAGCAAGCGAGAGATTGAAACGAGAATGGGAGAGTGGCGAGCGAGATTTTTGAGAGAGGGGCGACTGACAAATTTTGGCAAACGTTTGCTATGGAGCATAATTAAATCAAATCCTAGCTACTTTATTTATTTAAATTATTAGTTTACTATTATATACAATTATTCCTTAAAAAATGAGCAGTATAAAAACGAAAAATAGTGACATGCTTAATATAATTCCACAAATAGAATACGTAATAAAAAAAGAAAAAGAAAAGAAAGGCACGGTTAGAGCTCTTTGTGCGTCCCCACGAAGTTTTAACGACCTTTTCAGACTCTCTCGATTCTCCCCTTCAAAAACGCCTTCCCACTATTTTCTCCCTCCACTCTCTCTCTCACTAAATTTCAATTCAATTTTCTTCATTTCAAAAATTCACTGAACAGAATTTCCAACGACAATGTCTTTTTCAGATTCAGAAACGTCCTCTCATGGAGGAGAGTATAAGAATTTCAAGCAAATCAGCCGTGATCGTAAGCCATTACTTCACACATATTGCATTTATTTCAAATTTATCACTTGACATTTCTACTGTAATAATATCCAATTTTTAGAATGTGGCGATCGTAGCATTAATTCCAACTAGTTCGTGATTGATGTGTATGAGGATGCGATGCGTTCTGGTTGCTAGCTATTCTTGTTGCTTAATGTGAACAGTGCTTTCTGAATCATGAATCCAGACATTATAATTTGTATTTTAGAAAAATAATTTGATCAAAACTAATTGAAGGGAGCCTTGATGTAACTAGTAAAGTTATTGTCACGTGATCAGGAGGTCACGGGTTCAAGCTGTGAAAACAACCTCTTATAGAAATGTAGTGTGAGGTTGAGTAGAATAGATGGTTCGGCCATTCTTCAGACCTTCTGAATAGCGGTAGGTTAGTGCACATGCTTCCTGTTTTGATTTGACTAAAACTTTCTTGGATTTCAAGTAGGAGTTGACGGGGTTCGAAATTTAGAGCATCCAAAAGGAGGATTGGAGTGATATGGGGAGAGTTGAATTTGTTGCTTACATGTGGAGGCTTACACAACTTGATTCCCTTTATTTTTTTGGGTTGAGTTAGGCTCAGGTGCCATATCGTTACATGGTATTAGAGCTAGGTCCTTTCCCGTTTCCCGGTGCATGTTCCAATCAGGCTTGAACGTGGAGGGGGGGTTACAGTCCCACATAGGTTGGGGGAATGAATTGGTGGTTTGCTTCTATTGACTTGGCAATACTCCACTCATGAGCTAGATTTTGGGGTTGAGTTAGACTCAAACGTCATATATTTACACTTTGAAACATCTCATTCTGTAATAAGTGATTGGTGCCTTCCTAATTTTTTGTGTATCGAGATGAATTGTTAAGTTGATGCACAACAATGAGTAGCTGATGGAGAAATGATCTCAAGCGATACAACACTTCAGGAAATGAGTAAGGTGACTAAGGTCATATAATAAAAGCCTTTTTACCCATGCGGAGTACACCTCTTTTAGTAATTGCAGTGTGGATTCACCTAGCAGTTGAACTACTGAAAAATGGAAGAACAGAGATGCAAAATAGGAGACTTTATTAACCAGAAAAATCATCAAACCTTTTGTTAGCATCTTTTCAATCTAGCAACAAGAAGTATGTTTCCCCAGATTATTGTTTCTACTTGATGCATCAAATATTTTATTTCTATTGCGGCATTGAATTATGGTATTACCACAAGATTACTGTTCCTGATGCATTGAACTTGTCCTTTGATCTCTGTGGGTGTCTATGGCATTTCACACTGCATTAAAGATGAATTTCGACTAATGTGCTGTCTATCTTGATGTATTTTTGTTCTAGGACTATTACATGAAATGCTTCGAACTTCAGATTCAGGAGATTCAAGATCTTCATGGAAGGTATGTTAACAGGAGGAATTTATTACACGAAATCAGTTTGTTAAATTTTGTCTTTTGTCCTTGAAACAATTATATTTCATAGCTTTAAATACTTTTTTAAAAAATCTTATCTCTTAAAGAACGACTCTCATCCAGATGTTTGGGGAAAGCTAGTGTTTTGTTATGATGTTTTTTCCTCTAGCTTCCAAATGTCTTACCTCGTGCACAAAGTGCTTCCTAACTAGTAGGGGTTAGGGGGAGAGTGGTGTATACAGTACACAGCCTTCTCCTTCCATTTCTGCAAAGAGGCTGTTACCACTCCTTGAACTTTGAATCAGGGGGAGCAATTTTATCATTGTGTGAAGACTAGTTCTCTGTCCTGTCAATGCCAAAATTTCTAGAATGTCTATTGTTTACCCATCTCATCAAGTTTTGACATACATGGTTTGTAGTAAAATATCTTCCCAATATGAGTTAATTAAATTTAACATGAATAGTCTAACTTGTTATCTGTGTCATTACAATGATTGATCATGTGTCAGCATCAATATGTTGTAGCTGTGTTCATGAATGACATTGCTTGGTACTGGTTTGCGAGTAAATGCCAGCCCACGGTGAGATTGTCTAATAACCTCAAAAGGTAGTGTTATGAGAGAAGAAATGCACATGCATAAGAATTTAAGAGTCATTGTTGTTATTGGCTTCGGTCTCTATTTTTCATTTCAGTTATGTGATGCCTTTATGTCTTGACAGCATGGGAGACTTGCAATTTTTGAAATTATGCTGCTTAACTACTTCTTTGCAGGTTCTTATCATGGATAAAGTAACGGTAAAAGTGATGTCTTCCACATGCAAAATGGCTGATATCACTGATCAAGGAGTTTCATGTGAGCTCCGCATGCAATGAACTCTTTAAGTTTGTCTGTGTCATTGTTGAACTAGTTGACAATCTAACCTCACACAATTATCAAACCCCTTCAGTAAACCAAGAACAAAGAGCGTTTTTCAATGAGAAGTGAGAGATGACTAGTTTCATTAGGTTATGTGTATACTCCTATTTGTATAGAGAAAAATAAACGTTTAAAGGCACCACAAAAGTTACTCTGTGGTATCTAGTTCTACTCAGTCAGAAATATAAGGTTTATTGACTTCGTCACCAAACCTGGTGGAATGAGTCACAAAGTCCCATGTAGAGTATTTTAAATGGTTGTTAGTTCTAGCATGTCTTAATGATTATTTGTATTTATTGTGACAGTGGTGGAAGACCTTTTCAGAAGAAGACAACCTTTGCCAACAATGGATGCTATATACTACATCCAACCGTCAAAGGAGAAGTATGATCTTTTTCTCAAAATGCATTATCTACATAATCATCATGTGTTTGATTTTGTAACAAAGCACGAGAACTTGTATTGACTTTATACATGATCTTGAATGTCCTATTCGAACTAACAGTTAAAATTTGAGTTTGCAGTGTTGTTATGTTCTTGTCCGATATGTCAGGAAGAGAACCTTTATACAGAAAGTATGGACAGGATCTCATTCTCCATAAAATTTAGTGTACCGTAGGTTGATCAATTTAATTGAATCCTCTGGTTCTTGTTATCTTACTTCTATTATTTACCTATCTTTTCAGAGCATATGTATACTTCAGTCACCCAATACCTAAGGACCTGGTTTCGCGCATCAAGAATGACACAAGTGTCATACCCCGTATAGGTGCACTAGGAGAGGTAATGATCACATGTCTCTGTCTACAGTACTGCATGCATCATGAAAATGATCTCTTCACAAGTTTGACTGAATCTTCTTTTTCCTTTTTTTTTTTTTGGCACAATGCAGATGAATTTTGAGTACTTTCCAATAGACAGCCAGGTAATTTGGCAAATCTCTATGAACACCTTTTTTATTTACTTGGAACATTTAGTTCAATATCTGTTCATAAACTGGGAATTATACTAATTTTTTTTTTACAATTTTGACTAAGAAATATTATGAAGACATGAAATGGACCTGAATTTAATGGAATAGATGTAGAAGACTCACATAGCGTATCTCAACTAATTGAGTATTCATCTGTTGATTAATTGAAGAATTATGCCGATAGCGACTTTTTTAATCTGTCAGCTTTTATCACAGGGATTTGTCACTGACCATGAAAGAGCACTTGGAGAGTTGTTTGGTGAAAGTGCTCAAAGTTCCCGGCGTGCTGAAGCGTCCTTGAATGTAATGGCCTCAAGAATTTCCACTGTCTTTGCTTCACTGAAGGTAATTTGAACTTCACCAATGCTCTTTCATCTGAATTTTATAAACAAACCAAAAGACTACTGGTACAAGCCTTGTATTAGTTTATGTTGCAATTATTCTATCAAAAAACAAATGTTGAAAAGGTTGGTGCAATTGTGATTCTCTTTAGGTGAGTAAAGTATTTTGGTGGTGTAAAAGACATTGCATTTTCACGAATGTCTTTGATTTTTATTTGGGTCTCTTCCAGTTACTGTTCCCTGTGACCAACTTAGTTTTGCTAAAACTGTCTTTACATCCAGGAATTTCCTTTTGTGCGTTATAGAGCTTCCAAGGGACAAGATGGATCAACAGCAACAAATTTCCGTGAATTAGTTGCTGGAAAGCTTGCTGCAGCCATATGGAACAATATCACTACGTATAAGTCTAGTATTCCTAACTATCCACAGAAGGAGACATGTGAATTATTGATTCTGGACAGATCTGTTGACCAGGTTTGTAATTGATTTTGTTGATAAAATAATAATCAGCACTCGTTTCGTTTTTAACTTGATGAAATGATAAATTTTCTCGTTTAGATTGCTCCTGTGATTCATGAATGGACATATGATGCCATGTGCCATGACCTGCTTGATATGGATGGAAATAAATATGTACATGAGGTACGCATTGCTTCATTTTCTGGATCTCTTATATCAATATTCTCCTGAAGTTTGACCGAAATGTATTCACATCAGGTTCCTGGCAAAACAGGTGGTTCACCTGAGAAGAAGGAAGTTCTTTTGGAAGATCAGGATCCTGTCTGGTTGGAGCTACGGCATACTCATATAGCTGATGTATGTTTTGTGAATCACCTTATTCCTTTGATGCTTGTGCATGTCATATGTACTTCAACTCCTAACTTGAAGACTTTATCAGGCTAGTGAACGACTCCACGATAGGTTTACAAACTTTGTTTCTAAGAACAAGGCAGCACAAATGGAGCAGAGGTTGGTGTGTCTAAAGCTGTGAAATATAATTTTACTCCTTTGAAAACTGTGTGGAAACCTGCATCTTTATGAGTACAGCATGAACTCTGCTCCATGTCTGTGGATGATGCAGCATCCAGTCACTTGTTAATTGTTTTAGTTGTTACCAATTGATTATAGATGTGATTTGTTAACTACAGATGAGTAGATTTGCAGAATTTTATTCATGAAACTTCCTTCTGATGATTCCTCAATTCAAATTTATTTTTACTCAGAGATGGAAGTGAATTATCTACACGAGACTTGCAGAAGATGGTTCAAGCATTGCCACAGTATAATGAACAAAAGGAAAGACTATCTACCCATGTCGAGGTTTGTTCCTTGGTCAACTGGACCCATGCGTGGACTTCTTCGTTTATTTCAAAAAAGCAAACTTAAAGCTTTAGCCCTTCACATTTAAAAGTTCTTATGGAGTAGTACTTCAACAATTAAATTGTTCTTGAATAGAGGTTGACTATAAGAAATTAGACTTTGAGGTACTTCTGGATATACGATTCTTAGGAGCTAGTTTCATTGGTTTAGGTTTGTATTCTAAATTTGTATAATCCCTAATAACAGCCAGCTTCTTACTGATCCCTTCTGTGGTAGAGCTCATGGGGATGGTCATATCTTATTCGAACACAAAACCTGCTGCAAGTATTTAAAAGTCATAGCATCTTCCCTGTCGTTGGTCTTACCTATGTTAATATCCATACAGTTATTCTTTGGTTATTTAGGAACAATTGAATTTGACAATGTGATGAACCTAGCATGCAATAAAATGCTGAAGTTTATTTCATTACTTGATTGATCAGATTGCTGGAGAGCTTAATAAAATTATCCGAGACACGGGTCTTCGGGAACTTGGACAGCTAGAACAGGATCTTGTCTTTGGCGATGCAGGAACAAAAGAAGTTATCCATTATCTTAGGTCGAAGCAGGTGGAAATTTTTGTGCTGACTCAGAAGAAATATTCAAACTCATTGTAATTTCCACTACAAGGCATGGTCTAAGTAACAACTTTTCTGCATGCAGGATACTTCAGGTGAAAATAAGTTGCGCCTGATGATGATTTATGCATCTGTGTATCCAGAAAAATTTGAGGGCGACAAAGCAGCGAAACTGATGCAGGTATTTACTACATGCTAAATTCTTGAAACAGTCCGAATTCCATCTAGCATATCATTGTTGTTTTGTGAACAATCTCATGGTAGATTGGTATAAGTATGTGGACACATAATATAATAACTGGAGCGTAGTAGTTTTGTCTGTTGATTTAAGGGGAAGAATGAATCTTCTGAAGAGCAACTGGAATGATTTCGTGATGCATCAAGAAAAATGATGCCCGAAAATCACTGAAGAATCCATAGAATGCTTAGTATCAGAAGAGTATGAATAGGATGTTGCAAACAATATAATTTTCCAAGTTCAAATGTTGGGGTTTCTATGCATTCTTCCAAATAAGTCAAGAACAATAAAAAAAGTAAAAGAAAAAGATGGTTTTATGAACAACAATGCAGTTGGCTTAATTGAGGCAGTTTTCTGTTGTGATTTTTCGAGCATTTATTTTACCAAGTACAATTATAATGTGTCACTGGATGTAGTTTAGAAAATGTGACATATGAGAAGAAAATTATGGAGCGAGAACAATAGATCAAGAGGAGAAGTTCTAATTTCTGTAACAATTTCACCATGTGGACCAACAAAAGCTATCTCCTGTACATCAATGCTCTCAGGATTCCTTGGCCACCTTGGTTACTATTTATAGAATGAACCAGTTTTGGAGAAAATAGTTCTCAACCAAATGTTTTTATGCTATAAGAAAAATATGGCCATCCCTAGTTTATCCATATTCAATGTCCTAGAATCAACTTGTGGAGTTGTTATTTTTTGTCTTAAATGCATGGCTATGTTTTGTATTGGCTCATTTGTACTGCTACTTGAATCTAAGGGAAGTTTGAAAATTTTAATATAGATTCTTTTTCCCCCTAGTTAGCAAAATTGTCACCTGAGGATATGAAGGCTGTGAAAAATATGAGAATGCTAGAGGGTTCAGAAAAACGGAAGCCAAGTGGAAGCTTCTCCCTGAAGTTTGATTCGCAAAAGGTAAACATTTAAACTTTCCTGGAGTCTTCAGCTCTCATAACGACTGAAATGAGACCTGACAGTTGCTAGATTTTGTTGTTTGCATATTAGAAAGGGAATGCAGCTAGAAAGGATCGAACTGGAGAGGAAGAAACATGGCAGCTATTCCGGTTTTATCCCGTGATAGAGGTTTGCTATACTTTTCAATCCTCCTTTGTATATAATTTTTCAGAATTGAACTCGCAAGATATTTCATCTTTGTTTAGTGCTTATAAGATTGGTAGTATAAGAGGGTTGCAGTTTTTGTTACCAGCCATATTATTATATCTTCTTCATTGTTTAGATTAGGTTGCCTTTTAGTATGGAATAGCAAATTAACTGCCAACTTTACGACCAGATAGAGATTAACTTCAAATTTCTACATGAACTGTAGGATTTAGGTCCTAATTGACTGACTGAATCCACTAAATGACCTAGCAATGAGAATATCTAGAAGATCATATGACTGGAAGTTCTTATTGCATGCTCCACGTAGAGGATACCTTCCCAGTACTTTTTTGAAATGGAAATTGCTCAAGGACCAATTCACCTGCTTACCATTGAAGGGTTCTGAATTATATTCCAGAAAACTACCATACTTGGAAGCGGGTCAATTGCCATTGCCTCTCTTTCTAGAACTCTATTTTTGAATTTGGGGACTACCATGCTCACAAAAAAAGAAATAATGCTTTTATGAGAGATGCTTCTTTAAATTGCCATTGTGTGAAAGCAGAATACATTCAGCTTTGATTACATTGTCTGCTTCTCAAATGTTTCATGTTTAATCAATAGCTCTTTGAATGCTTAGCTCATACATCATGCTTTCTGAATGATATAACCAATCCTGCTTCTTTCAGGAGTTGATTGACAAAATGTGTAAAGGTGACTTGTCAAAAGATGATTATCAGTGCATGAACAGTTCTCAAACTGCTCCTCGTGAGTTTAATGGATCTTCTGCAAGGAATGTCCCACCAAAGGCCACTACTGAATCTACTAATCCACGTTCAGTGAGATCAAGGAGGACTCCGAATTGGGCACGTTCTCGTACTTCTGATGATGGATATTCAAGGTTCTCCTGTGAAAAAATCGTCTTTATTAGAGTTGTTTTTTTCTTTTTAACCTAGAAGATCCAGGCCTCCAGGACTCCCATATGAAGAAACTTTCACTTTTTAGTTAAAAGAGTACCATGTTTATTCATTTAATTTTTCATTACTATTTTCCATGGAGTAGGATTTGCATAGCATGCAGCATCTAATTTTATATATGTTCGAAAAATTGTATTTAACATTCCTCATCTTGTCTTGTGTCTTTGTTGGAATTTTCTCTAGTGACTCTAATCTCAGAAACTTTTCAACTGATTTTAAGAACATGGGACAACGGATTTTTGTTTTCATTATCGGTGGTGCAACTCGATCTGAGGTAATTCCGTAACTTTTAAGTTCCATCCGCTGTCTTTCCACTTAGGCATCTGAAATGGTATATTGTTGATTTTCTTCTACGCAGCTTAGGGTTTGTCATAAGCTTACAGCAAAGCTAAGGAGGGAAGTGGTCCTTGGCACAACTAGTCTAGATGATCCACCTCAATACATCACGGTAATAATACTTCATCCAGGAGTTTTTGGTGAGGTGTCTTTGACTTTGATTTTCTAGAATTCAGACAATCTTCCTCTCTTAAAATTAAATTAAATTGTGTGAATAATTCTTTACATGCTTGCAAAACATTCATCTTAAAATGATCAATCTTGGTATCAATCACTCGGAGACTTCTCTAGATATAATTTAATTATTCATGAGTTAAACTTTTAGTTTTGCATAGATGAGTTGATTAATCCATGTCCGATTAACCACTTCAATTTTGGTTGTATGAGAATATTGGATCTTTTAAAAGGGTCTTTTGTGAAGGCATGCAAGCAAAGTTACCTATTAATCTCTGATAGGCCTTCTCATCATTTCAACATCCAAATTGTTTGAAGTGTAATCTTACTGGAGAAGCAGTTCAGGCTATGATAGTGTTATAAAACTTGTCAAAGTTAGAAACTGTGGTGATGGCTGAAATCAGAAAAAGGAATTATTGCATCACTTTCGTAACCCTAATAGTCAAGTGACATATATACTCAATCTGAACTCATCTCATCTTGTTCCACAGAAACTGAAACTGCTATCCGAGAAAGAGATTGCAGTAGATCCTGGCCTCGGAATTTAATGTAGTATTTGGGATTTATAGAGTACCTTTTTTCATTGACACCCAGAAGGTCAGTGAGAAAGCTAAACCGATTATCGCTTTATGTTTTTCCTCTCCTTTTGCTTCCTAAAACCAACTTTCTTAAATTTTAAAAGTTCAGGATGCGCATGGCAGTTGCTTAGTTTCTGGTGCTTCTTTTATTGTTTTCACGAGAAGAATTTGATTCACTGCAAAGGTATATATATCAATTTTAAAGAAGGCTTAATGCTACTGGAGTCTGGATTTACACATGGCAGTTGGTTGACTGCTTTAATACTAATCTGCAGCTTAGGTAGAAACCTATCTATAAAAGAAGATATTATAGAAACTTCCTTCCAACATTCATGAGGCTGTGAAGGAGTTTAAGTACAAGTTTGCTTTTTGTTTTAAACTTTAAACACTAAGCATGATTACACTCTTGAATTTTTGTAATTGTATTAAATGTAGTTGGCCAAGTTTGTCTTAAAAGGCATGTATTAAAAGAAGAAAGATTGTTTGTATCTGTAAAAGGAAATTTTCTGTTTTCATATACCATCTTCAATGCCTTTAATTTGGTCCAAAACTGGAGTCAGTTGGTACCTTCTCAGGTGATCAAACTTATATATCATTTGCTTGCTACTAAAATTTCTAGTTAAATATAATTGCTGTAACATTACACTTACTAGTGCTGTATGTAATTCTTTTCAAGGCACAAAATTTTTATAAAGAATTTTATATGGCAAAGGAGTTATTATTAGAGGATATGTAAATCAAGTTAACAGAAATCAAATGAGAATGAAATGAAATGTAAAATAAATACTAGCTTAAATATTCATAACAGTCCGACTGCAAGAGGAGATTATCAATAAGCAAGCAAGATACTTAAATAAAATACCTAGCAGTTATTTACAGAGATTATGGATGTTCTGGAAACTCTGTTTGTTGAAGAGTGGTTATGGTGATTGAAACAGATAGCAAGTTAGTTCATCAAGCTCTTGAAGGAACAATTTGTTTTCCATTTTTCTAGTTAGAAAATCAGAGAATCAAGGTGTAACTCTTGATGTTTTACACCTTATTTGGATGGTTGTAATTACATGTTTTACACCTTATTTGGATGGTTGTAATTACCCATTGTGTTGTTAGTTCAAATACAATGTTTGTTATAGTTGTTACTTAAATTTTATTGCATCCTATTGTTTAAATTTATCATTAGGTTACAACAAAGACTCAATTTATAAAATGACCGATTTGATGTGATGGTGTCATTACCTTAACATTTTCTTCTCATTTTATCTTTATTTTTGTATTTAATAATCATATTTCGTCTTTTATCCTACCTTTTCATTCTAGCTCGACCCTGTAATACCCTACTTCTTCTTTTTTTATAGTTTTATCATTCAAATTATGAATGTGTGGTATTATGTAGTGGAAAAGAAAAAATATACCTTTGAACTATCATAAATGATATGTAGATATCTTTGTTATACTATTGGGACATTTGTGTCCCTAGCGTCTAAAAACTAGAGCGTATATGACCTTTACTCTAACGTAAGACTAAATAGGGACATGTGACACAATCTTATCTATCGATCCGATGTCGGGTCGATTTATAAGATTATGACACGTATATATCAGTTAGTATAAAAGGTATATGCCTTAGTTTTCGGGCGACAGCGGCATCAATGTCCCTAAAGTGGGATGGCTGAATACCATTTATGATAGTTCTGAGTTATATTTCTCTTTTTCCCCAATTATGTAACAACGAAGAGCAATACAATCTATCTAAACATTACATTCATTATACACAATACGATAACGATACGATACATCTTTTATGTGCTTAACTAATCTTCTAAAAGGGGGTTTTAACCATCTTTTATTTGTAGACATTTCAATTTATGTACTAATTAATCTTCTATCTCGATTCTCATTACCCTTCTATCAGGACTCATATTATATTTAAATAATCAATTTATCCTCAATATTTCTTAGGCATATCTCTACCCATCCTCAAGCCTACTAACGTGAGCGACATATGTTTTTTTTTCTAACCCTGGATAGTAAAATTATACTATGTAAGTACAATAGTAAATTTATTATTAAATTTGTTTTTACTGTTCACAGTGTTTATAGTTTATAGTTTTTTAATTCCTCTAGAGAAATGTACACACTCAACGTGCATTTAGCCGCAGCTTCGTGCTTGAATTGATAACACTTGGGCTACTAGTTGAAAATTTCGATTCAGAAATCCATTTTCGAGATTTACAGCATTCAACAATGGATTCGATGCTTCCGATTGCGATTCTGTCGGCGATCATCGGAATTGTGATTGCTTTTCTAGTTTTCGGGAATTATTTCCAAAAGAGGAAAGCGGAAGTTGAATCTGTAGCCAAGCCGGAGACAATTCAAACCAATCAGAAGACTTCAAAGCCTCAGCAATCTCACAAAAATACTTCGAAGAAATCGCAACCTAAATCACATTCTCACACCGCCGATCATAAGGTAAAATTGACCGCTTACATTTACGACTACTATTTTTCTTTTCTTTTTTATTTTGAAATTTCTCTCTTTTTTCCCCTGGCTCTAGGGTTTGTTCATGTTTTGGCTACTGAATTATTTGAATCTCTTAATTTTGCGTTGGAAATGAGCAACTCTGTTGTGCAGCTTTGAGATTCTTTAGGTATTCAATCAATTAAGGACGCTTCAATCTCAAATTAGTGGAGTTGGCTTCTTTATAGACATATCTGTATCAGTTTAGCTCTAAGGCGCACTTTATTTAGCATTTTTATCATAATTAGACTATTTTTAAGCAATCATCCTGCTGCAACACATTTTTTTTCCAGTTTTAGGACAGGATATGTCCTAGGCAAGCAGAGATGGAATGTGTAAACTGAAAAATATATTTTTACTAATATTTCTGGTTTTCAGAAATTGCAAGTTGTGAATGGGTAGAAGTTTGCTCTAGCTGCTCTTTTTCTTTTCTTCCTTTTTATCATATATTTCGGTAAAATGATACAACCCATGAAGTGTAATATTATGACTAATGTGAAACTTATCAAACTTCTTCCAAGTAGTTATGCTTTTTTTCTTCTCTTTCTTTCTGACAAGGTGACAAACTTATAGTCAAATTACTCCCTTAGCACTAAGATGGCTGGACTTGTACATCAGTCAAAAAGTTACAAAGATTTCGCATCTCTTAAGGCAATATAAAGGCAAAAGATGGAAGAAAATTGAAGAGAAAGAACAAAAAAGTACCTTGAAGTTCAAAAAGGGAAAAAAGTAGATGCCTAAATATGTCAGAAGCCCAAAATAGGCTGAACAGAACAGGACCAATCCCGTAGCTATATATTGTTAAAAAGGGGGTAAAGATGATAATATGCTGTCGCGGAGGTCTAAATTTGCTACAGTAGGAAGCTTGATGTGATGTGTTAAACCAAAAAGTCAAAGTTGTCTTGGAATTCTCTTCTTGGATATGTTTCACCTTCTTGCAAAGGAACCATTGCACCTTATATAGGGTAGAATCAGTAGAAATGGAGACCTCAATCGGTGTATTGGCAATTTCTATAGTTTCCTTTAATAGCTTCAATTTGCTACATCCTGTTTCTTCCTTCAAAAACTTCACTTTGCTGTGAGCTCACTTTTTTTCAACACTACTATAAATAACTCTCCCTCATTTCTCATCCCCAATAATGTTTCAACAGACTAGCCAAGTTGCTTTCATCAGTTAAGGTTTTTCTGGATTTCATTGCAAATATAACCTTGAGGTGTGTATTCAATGACCAGGCAACTGAAAAGTGACTTTTGGTACTGGCTATTTGCCTATTTCTGCAGGATGCAAACAAAAGGCATCACCCACTGGACTTGAATACTCTAAAGGGTCATGGGGATATTGTCACAGGAGTTTGCTTCTTACCCAATGCACAGTCTTTGGCAACTGGTAATTTTGGTTTATGCATTTGTATTGTTTGAGCTCAAATCATTCTGAAACAGTGAGGGGATGCAAGAACCTTTACGAACATTGTCTCACTTATATTTTTGGTCTGTAAGAGAAAATACCTGTATGTATAGATAACTAGGTAACTTAAAGATATGACTTGGCTGAGCCACTCATTCACATTACATACTTTGGTGGCCAGTTTTTTACTTAAACAAAATATATATGTTATCCTTAAACTTATAATTAAAGAGAACATGCTTTAAATTGTAGTCATAGTTACATTGTGCACATCTTCTATCACTTCAAAGGATCTATGGTTCTAGCGATAGTTGTTTACATTCCACTTACATATTTTGGTAGGAGGATGGGGGAGATAGATGTCAATTTTCCATACTAATGTTTTTCTCTTGCAGCTTGTGCTGACGGTGTTGTTAGGATCTTCAAGTTGGATGATGCTTTGAGCAAAAGCTTTAAGTATGACTCTTACTGTTTTATTATTATTAAGACAGTAATCTAATTTTTATTAAGCTTCGAGCAAATTTTTATTGTTACTATTATAATTATTGTTAGGTGAATTTATTGCAAATTTCTAACTCTAATCCATGGTGTATCTTATTCAGGTTTCTGAGAATTAATTTGCCTGCTGGGGGTCATCCAATTGCAGTTGCAGTTGCTGATGAAACTTCCTCGGTTGCAGTGGCGTGCCATGCTCTTTTTGGTTCTTCCCTGTACATGTATGGTGAAGAGAAACCTAAAGCAGATGCTGATTCCAAACAGGCCAAGCTTCCTCTTCCACAAATCAAATGGGAACAGCATAAAGTTCACGACAAAAGAGCAATCCTAACTCTAGTTGGTACCAAGGCAACTTATGGTAGTGCTGATGGGAGTACTATCATTGTTTCATGTTCTGAAGGTAAGGTTGGATAATTCTAATGAACTTCTTTTCAACTTACCCAGAGAATTTTTGAGTTAAAGCTCAATGGATATCCTGATTCTAGAAAAAGATTGATTGGCTCATATTTGTAGCTGGAGAATGCATGGTTATGGGGAAGCTATCACGTATCGTATTGATTTTTTAATTCTATAATGGATTTTTAAGTTTATTCAATTTCATACTGTAGCCAGTGCTGATTGGCCTAACAACTACCATGCGTAGCTTTTATCAGTACGTAAAGTTTTATTGAGGTAGCAAAAGACCAACACAAAGTTTGTCCTGGATTAACAAAGATTCCATCCTTTATAGTACTATGTTTTTGAATATTTAAGTTAATTCTATCTGGATGTCTCACTGTTTACAGCAAGCGATTTACACTAATGTCCAAATTAGCTAAGGCATGTGAGCTTCTAATACTGGTTCATGTAGTCTTTCCTTAGAAGTATCTACAATTTCTTTCAGCTTAAACTGCCCAAACTATACATGCTGGAACTGTCGTACAGATTTTCTTTAGCTCCCTTGTAATTTTCCATCCTTCCCAGAAGCAATACAATTCTTTTAGGGTTCTTGGCAATTGGCATGACCCTCCTCAAGCCAAATATCTGCAAAAACATTCTGCCTAGTAACTATACAATGCAAAAATAAGTGGTCAGTATCTTTATTATCAAACCACACAAATGTTACTTGCTGCAAATGTGAAATCCCCCTTTCTCTCTGAAGATCTTGCTTTTTTTTTTAATGATCGTGGTGTCCGGGCCAGCTTTCGCGTACCTCGACTAATTCCACGGGATACCTGCCACCTCCCACCAACAACAGGTACCAGGCTCTATGCACCAAGGGTAGGACAGATGAGAAGAATCACCTAGTGTTTTTGTCTTCGCTGAGTTTTGAACTGGGACCTCAGGATTCTCAACCACTTCATTAACCACTAGGTCACACACCCTTGGGTGCAAGATCTCGCTGTTTTATATAGGCATCATGTGACAAAACCCAGCTGAAGAAGCTACTTTACTTGGGCCATATACTTCCAAATCAAGGTTCTTGATTTTCTAGCAGAAAAAGAGACATCCTTATTGAGTAACTTATAACATGATTCACAGTGAATTTTCCGTTGTTATTTGCAGTCCATCTGAGCCTGACAGGATTACCATTGAGATGTGTTGACTTCCCCAACTCCAAAAGAAGTTGGACCTTTGGGCCATGCTTTCAACTTACCACTTGAAACAATTCCTTCCAAACCCCACATTCCGTTTATTTTCTTATAGCCGTCATGCTTAATTTTGAATGCTTTTTGGCTTTGTAGGAGATTATTTGGTCTGAGATTGGATGAAAGTTTGTGGACATCATATCTAATATCTTAAAAGTTTGTGTATATCAATACATCAACTATCTCGTAATTGAGCGTGTTGGTAGATAGACAAAGTCACTAATTACTGGAGCTGTTAGTTACCTACTTCCCTAACATATTTTCCTTAACTACAGTATCATGATTGAAAATGTTACAATACCAAAATCACTTTTCAGTCCTGCACCAAAAGGCTTTGCCATGCCACAACTTGGTAGTTTTTTTTTTTTTTTGAATAAAAGATGATGAATCACATTCTACCATAAAGTTGAGAATCTGTAGCCTTATTAGAGTTTCAGAAGCAAAATTCAGATGGCAATGAAAAGTCACACACAATTCATTCCAAGTGCTTAAGTTTCTTCAACTTTAAACCATTTAATAGTCAGAAGTGATTTGATATATTACATTTGAAATTATTATACGACAAAATGAATATGGAAATGAAAGCATCAAATCAAGTTTCAATTTATCAGTCAAAACTTCGACTGGGTCTTAAGATCAAATGGGGATTGTAGAACTGGGTTGAAGTTGTTTCACTTAGTCCAAATTATAAAGTTTGATGACACTACCTTAGCTTGGATGTTTGGTCATGTTTTTTTCTCGGGTTCTCTATGCTCTCTGGGATCAAACACTTCTGCTGTTTGTTGCTGTATTTGCAGAACGAACCATCACAGCAACTCAATGATTTGTTTGCAGAAAGTTCTGCTGTACATGTCTTTAACTGCCAGAATAAGATAAAGATCGTATGATGCAAAATCTTTTTAAAATGTTATCGCTTTAAGAAATGAATATGTCATTTTGAATTTTGTTTATTGATGAAAGTTAATGATATGATCATAGACGTGGTGACTAGCTATTTTGTAATGCCTGAATTCCAGTACCTCTTTGTGTCGTAGTTCTTCTTTTCTGCTTGCCAATATTGTTTCTGTGATCTCATATCCACAAACATCTCTGCAACCAGATTCTTCTTTTCCTTTCTTTTTTGTGTGGAAGAACCCTTTTTCCCATAGAGCAAAATGACAAATGTAATAATCTACATCTGTATTTTTTGGTGTTTCAGGTACTGATATTGTGCTTTTTCATGGAAAAAGTGGAAAGATTGTTGGAAATGTCGATACTAATCAGCTCAAAAATAACATGGCTACTATATCTCCCAATGGACGTTTTATAGCTGCCGCAGCTTTTACTGCTGATGTCAAGGTGAAATAGATGTTGCGACCTTATCATTTTGTCAGACTGAATTTCTTTAAGCTTTTATAAAGAGTCTCAACAAGTGATGTGCTACATTTTTTTAAATTTCAATGTTAATATAGTAGGGAAACTAGTGTAATAAGAGATATTGGAAGATAGAAGAAAAGGGAAATGCGGGTGTCTTTTTTCCTGTTCAGCTTTTTTGGGGGTGTGGCCAGTGTGGTTAGATAGGAGAAACAAAGAGAGCGGAAGCTAATGGTTATACTAAACTTTTGCATCAGTAGTTTCCTGAGACATTAAAAATGTTTCTGCAGCGTCAGCTACATTCTTTTCAATTGCATCTTGTTGTTTATTGTCAAGTATCAGAAAGTCTGGCATGTTAGTAGGACTGTTATGTACAGTCTTTTCAATCTGGTGGTTTGAAGGGCATTTAGAACAAGTATCTTGTGGTGGAGCTGGTCAAGTAAATAGAACCTATGGTTATCACCTGGTTCAAGTCATCTCATATGCAGCTGGGTGAAAGTTTGGACACAGATGGTCAAATGGTGTTTGCCATTGATTCACTCAAGAACATCTTTTAGAACCATGTACACCCACCACCCGTCCATAAAGGGAGATCCAAAGGTTTCTCCTATGTAATCTGAAGAGAGAGAGAGAGCTAGATGGTGGATCTACACAATATTTTTCCTTATGTTTTCTGTGTGAATAGCTAACACTTTCCAATCCTTCCTAAGAAAGGTGGAGATTGCATCGTCTAAGTTTATTTTAAGTATTACATTTACTCTAGGAGATTGTATTTGTCATTTTTCCAAAAGAGTCAACTAAACTGGGATAAGTTATGAAGGAAAAGTAGGTTATATAAATTTGTGGTGGGGATTCAATACTCTGGTAAAGCTTTCATATCTTATGGTGTGGTTTGGGTCCTTTTATGTTTTATGCAATTTACATCACACTCCTTTGTCAACTTGGGAAGGATTTTTTCATATATTTCTGACTCGGTTGTTGGATGTCATCAAAGTAGAGTTCTTGAACAAATTCTGTATTTTTAACAGGTTTGGGAGATTGTGTACTCGAAGGATGGTGCTGTAAAGGAGGTTTCAAGGATTATGGAGCTCAAGGGGCACAAGGTTAAATGATATCACGTTCTTGCACTAAGAAAGTGTATTTTCATCTTCTCTTTTTGTATCCTTCTCTAGGGTTCTAGATCAATATTATCTGAGTTCAGGTGTTTCCGATGATATTTCTAGGGTGAACAAGATGGGAACAGGCTTATTATTGTCCTAATTTGTACTTGAGTGAAATTTTTTAGCTTTATGTTAATATTTTAGGGAAAGGAGAAATTTTAGAAAATTATTATGGGAGTATCAATTTGAAGTATGCTGTTTCAGCAAAGACCTCCGAAGATTCAAATACTTTGTGGTTGATTGTAGATTGGGAGCATCTCTTTCAATTTGTGTTCATGATTCAGCTGATGAATGCAATCTTGATTTTATTATAGGTGTACAATGCTCTCTCCACAATTGACAGTGTCATTTAGTTTCAATGAACTTTTGCAATTGACCTTTTTTTTGTATTTGCTGCTAATTTGTTGCTTTTTTTAATCATTTCTGTATATGTCTAAATTTTATGTGGATGCTATACAGAGTGCAGTGACGTGGCTATGCTTTAGCCCGAATTCTGAACAAATAATCACTGCATCGAAGGATGGTACCATCAGAGTGTGGAATATTAATGGTATATCTTCCCCTCCATAGCTTTATTTTGTTACTAATTTACCATTATTACCTCGTCTAATTAATTTTCCTTTGGCTCTTGCATGCAACATTCTTGTCCAGTACGGTATCACCTTTCTGAGGACCCTAAGACATTAAAGGTGTTCCCTATTCCCCTTATGGATGCAAGTGGCACAACTTTACACTATGATCGTTTATGTGTATCACCTGATGGAAAGATATTGGCCACTACTCATGGTTCGATGATGCAATGGCTATGTATGGAGACTGGGAAGGTTCTGGAAACAGCTGAAAAAGCACATGATGGTATTCTTCTCAAATAACTTCATGACTTTATCAAAAAAATGTTCAACCATTTTCATCCTTTTTGTATGTGCAGAACCAGTCTGTAGAAGTTCTTCTGTATATGAAGCAGCTATGAGCCTATGACTGGGTGCTTCTTGGCAACAGTTCTCAAATTTTTGTTCCTTCCCTAATAGATAAGACAACAAGAACCTGAACAGAATACATTAGCACATCCTTGGGTAGGAAAATAAACTGAAACAAATAGCAGAATATGAAAACTATAAAAAATGATCATTCTAATAGAAATACCACAAAGGAATTGAAGCCTGGGCCCCAAGTATCACAATTCATTACTTAACCTGTGCTTTACAACATTTATTGTATGTCTAAACACAAAATACTACAAAAATAAGAAACGTATTAGAAAAAGATAAAAGAAGGTCTTTGACAAAGGTGCAAGTAACTTGTTCATGAACTTGTGCACCACAGTGCTTTTTGTCTACTGGGTGGGTGAACAACGATGGAATGAGTCTGATTTACAAGAAAACAAAATATGGGGAAGTAGCAAGGGTTCCTGTGAACCAGAGTGTTCAACGTGGCTCTGCCACTGTGGCCGGTAGTCCAGCCATACCAGTCATGCTATCAACTTGTGTTGATTTGAAAATTTATTTTCTTCCACTTTTTTACAGGTGATATCACGGACATGGCATGGTCGCCTTCTCCAATTCCAATGGGTAAGTCTCTCCCATCCCAAGTGATGTTCTTTTTTATTTGTGATTGTACTTTATTTTATTTTACTGTCTACATTAGGTCATTAAGAGGATAAGCTTTTTTTCCTCTTTTTTTTTTCAAAGTCTTTTGTCACCAAGTCAAACAACAGTTTGTCTCTTTTGGCTGGCATCTTGCTTTCAATGTGTATTCCTCTTAGTTTTAATGTCTTTTCTGAAATCTTCCATTTTTTTCAAGTATGGAGATGAGACTCGCTTTCTATCATAAAAGCTATGATGGAGAAGTTTAAAAAATCGGAGCGAAAAGGAAAAAATTAATAGTAGGAGCAAATCCTTGTGGTTTAGGAGGAAGCTATCAATTTACACTTCTTCCTGGTGTTGAAAAAATTGTACTCCCCCTGGTTCAATATGTTGTCTTAATTTGACTGCCCACTGAGTTTAAGAAGTAAAGAAGACTTGAGAATCTTGTGGTCTTAAACTAAAGATATGTAGTATACATCAAAATGTCCTTTAATCGTGTAGTCTTATAATTTTTTGGTGTCTTAAACATGTGGGGCTAAAGAGTTGTCAAATTAGGAAAGAGGAGCTCCTTTTTTAAACAGGCTAAAAAGAAAATTAAGACCAACAAATTGAAGGGGAATGAGTAGTAGCTTAATAACCAATCAGGCTTTTAAGTTCCTAGAATGTGTTTAGCAAAGATTTCCAATGGCAGCAGAAAACTATTAGTGTTTATTTTGTCTAAAAAGTTTCAACAAATTTTGATTTCTGGAAACGGTCTTAACATTATTAAGCTTTGTTTTCTTTTCATTGTATCAGGTGACAAGAAAGTTCTGGTGTTGGCCACAGCGAGTGTCGATAAGAAAGTGAAGTTGTGGGCAGCTCCATCCCTGAATGCATCATGAATGTTTCCCCATGAATGACAAGTATTTGATGTCTCGCCTAGTTTTTTGAACTAATAGATCATAGGGGGACTGACGATCAGAAGAGGAGAATACAGCCGAAGTTAGAGGATTGAGTGCTTACATCTTTTAAGGGCTTTGTTATTTAAAGAGAGACTTAACCAGAATGTGGTGAAGCTAGAGAAAAATTTTGATGTTTAATTTGATGTTATATACATGGGTGGTAGGTAGTGTTCTCTGCCAAGTCCCGAGGGATGGTCAGGTGTTACTAGTCTATTTTAGAGCTTAAAACTGGAAATGGCTACTTTTTTCTGTTTCAATTTAAAAGAAAATTATATATTTTGCAAGTTCCCTTCTACTTGTGAGAAAAAAGGAGTCTCTTTTCTGTTCTTTTTTTTACCAAAACAAAAATGGGGATAAGGTAGGGGATTATAAAAACCTTTCGCCTTCAAGATCCCTACTCTTCCTTGCTTTAACACAATAAAAAAAAAATTTAGTACTCGTGTTCTAAAAAGTTAAGTTATGAAGCTTTGTGCGACTAATCTAATAAGAAATTCAATGGAGTATTAAATTATTTTTGAATTGCATTTGACATTGGAGAGTAAAGAAAGTTGGAAATTAAAAAGCATGAAAAAGAAAGTTAGAAAATTTTTAAAAAAAACGCCCACCGTGGGGCTCGAACCCACGACCACAAGGTTAAGAGCCTTGCGCTCTACCAACTGAGCTAGACGGGCTTGTTGATGAATAATTATAGTTACAATAAATAATCCATTTTTCAGTCAAGTTATTACAGGTTAATTAAGTGGGCTATTTTTGTAGTTTTTTTTTTTTTGTTAATCATGTATAATTAAACTAATTGGAAGCTAAAATTAAATATGATCTTCAAGCCAGATCCTCAATTTTCAACCTTTAAGAGAGTTTTTTCTTTTTTTCAGAAAAAAAAAAATCAAGAATGGTTTATTAGTCTCAATTTTCAACTTTATTTTATAAAAGAGAAATATTGAAAACACTCCTGAAGTTGGAGTTAGTTTCGTCTCAAAACTATTGACAGTCTTAAAAACACCTTTCTATTTGACTAACTAAACTTAGATACACTCCGGATATGCAATATGACATAACAAGTGGTCTCAAACTCTTGTAGGAGCATGTAACTCTTCTTAATAAAAAGCCAAGAAACGTGTTAAAAACACCCTTTGACGAGAATTTAGAGGTATATTTCACTCATCTTACAAAATAGGAGGTGTATTTAGGTCAAGTTAATCCAGTAAAATGGTAATTTTTAAGGCTATCGATAGTTTAAGGATAAAACCAATAGTTTGTGTCAAGTTTAGAAGTGTTTTCAATACTTTTCTCTCCTTAAAATGAATAACAAAGTACTTTGCAATGCTTTTGCTAATTTATTTTATATTTTTTGAAAGAGCTTTGGACCACTTCTCTATGCTATAATCCTCCTTTATCCTTCCAATTCTATGTAGGAATGTTTCAAAATTTAATTATTTTGTTAACAATTGGTGCAATGTTAAATACACTTTGTTTTGATAAACACATTTAAGAAAATATAGATGATTATTATAGAACTACAAAGCGTTACAATTTAAAGTTTACATTAACTAAGAAAAAAAAAAGGACACAAACTATGCAAGCACTCCATATATATATACAGTGCTTGATAGAGCAACACAACACGTACATTCACATTACTTTAATTAATCCAACGTTTTACTAAATCAACTTGTCTCGAAATACAAAGAGAACAGGATTACATGATTTTTAATAGAAGAACAACAAAAAGGTTTCAATAAAAGTTATTGCATTTTATTCAGATTTGAAAAGAGGTGCTGATCCATTAACCTTCTCCTCCATTTTCAATTTCTCTCTTCTCTGTCATTATTCATAACACACAAGTTACATAATTAGACGAATTCGTCTATAACAAGTCATTCTTTATAATAACATTACGTTATACCAACCAAAAAATATCTAAACAAATAACATTGTTTGTTATAAAGAGATTTTACTGTATTTCTTTCTATCCTAGGGCGGGAAAAGGTTGATTTCCTATATGATTGCTCAACTAATAATTATTATTTCAGAAAGTCACTTTTCTTCTTGATTTTAATGATTTAATGAGATAATAACCATTTTAGAAATTAACTCAAAAGCCAATGAACTATTGATTAGATAATTACATTTCACTAATTCTTTTTTGTTTCAGGAAAAAAACACAACCGGAAAACTGTGAATTACATGGGAATTTTCCTAGAAATTAGTATAAAAATCTGTTAGGAAACTTATTTTAATCTCCAGAAAAATCCCATGTAATTCACGTCTTTCTTGTAAAAAAGAATGTTTTATTAATTATATTAAGGTTTTCTTTTTTCTTTTTCTTCAATTTGGTCGTATTATGTAAATAAAATGTTTATGTTAATACCTTTTCGAAGACTTCCTTCTGGTATCGATATCCCTGCATCGAAAAAACAAAAAATATTACTCCTATAGAAAATTAAAGTTTATGAGTTATAAACTTGTCACTCTGGACTCGTAATTTTTCGTGTTCACGATTAAATATTTATACGTAACGTCGAACTGACCTTGTCAGTTCCATAGATGTAATCACAGTAAGTGAAAACTGAAGCAAAGTTACTGTGACAACTTTCCCCAACAAAGTGATGATAATCATGGTATATAGCTCCACCATAAAATGGTATATACTTTGATGGGCTCCATGGAAATTCATACCTGCATGATTTTAAAAAAATAAAATAAAAAATGAATCGCGATGCGACTATAGTATGATATAATAAAAAAAAAATAAAATTATTGTGTGTAACGTTATAGTATATAACGCACCCGCTGTGAGTCTCAATTGCTTCAATTTGTCTCAAGACAAACCAAAGCAAAAATGTAAACATGTGACAAGGAACCAAAAGTGGGCCAAGAAAAGAAGCTAAGCCCAATATAATAATCTCAGCCCAGTGGGCATAAGGTGCTGCAAAACTAATTGGGGCCACATATTCATGATGAACTCTGTGGATTTTGTCATAACCCCATTTGTAGTGATGGAGCATTCTGTGAAGCCAATAATTTGCATAATCTTCAACTAAAAAATACACAAGTAATTGCCAAAATACTTCTGAAGCTGATGGCAGGGGTAAACTTGTCCTTATTCCAACCCACTGCACAGAGTACAAAAATTTAATAACTCACAAACAAAAAATATATATATTACTACTCCACTATCTATTTATTTTCATTTTTTTGCATGGTGTCAAACAGAAAATAATATAAAATATTGAGTTGTGTGTTTAAGGTTTATTGAATTATTTATTATCATATTTTATAGACTTCAGTGAAATAGATTCTACTTTAATTTAAGACATGCATAGGATACCTTTGGTGTCCTTTATGTTCAAAAACATAATAAAAATAAAGTAGTATTCAGTGTTTTAAAAGATGGGGGGCCAGATTTTTATGGATCGCGGAATGAGACATAATCCTTAAAACATGGGATGTAATTTCTATAAATTTACAAGATGTATTTCTCCTGTATTTTTTATTATTATTATTATATCACTATGAAATAAGTAAAGGTAATATTTTTTTTACTAGTTCTGTAATAAAAAAAATGATAATAATCATTGGCCTTCGTATCATTACACCAATAATAAAAAAAATATAAAAAAATTAATGTCCAGGTTGTACACTTCAAGTTAGAGCTAAATTTTAGGATATACGCCTTACAGATCTATATTTTTCTTTTGTGTGTTTATTACACCTTTCATTTACGTCCTCAAATGTTTCTAGCTAGCCCCACCCTAGAAACACATGATGTTGTGTATTTATTTTGACTTAAAAATGATGGCATTTTTGAACCATTCAAAGTGACACGACTTATTTCGAATAGTTTAATGATAATTTTAATTATTACATAATTTGAAATATTGACACTTTTTTTTTCGGTTGTAAAATATGAAGAAAAAAAAATTAAAACACATACCTCAATGATGGGATAAGAAAAAAGTTGTAGAGGACCAACAGCAAATACAAAAGTGATGATGACTTTTCTGTAACATTCCATCATTTCAGATAAAGTAAATGTAGTTTTGGGTTGAATCTTGTAAATTTCAAACTTTTTGGACCTTAATAGCTCAATCATAACCATTGGCAAAGGGACCAAAGTGTAGAAAATGATCAAAAAGATTGTGTTATGGCAATAGAGATAGAAATCTGATTTATTTGCTGTGTAATTGAACCATAATGTCTCTCCAAATGTCAAATTTCTCCCTAGAGACATAGAAGCCTCTTCAATACTCTCAAAAGGCAACATTTTTTTTTTTATGAAAATGTGATTATTATTTTTTTTCAACAATGTTGGATCTTATACTTGTTATTGTTGATGTTTTTGGTTTGTTTTTCTCTCTCTATGTATGTAGAGAGAGAAAAAGAGAGAGGGGGAAGAGATGAAAAGAAACAAAGAAGAAGATGTAGTAATGGAGAAAGGAAACTAGACTTGTTTAAAATTATAGGGAGAGAGTGGTGGGGAGAATTAAAAGGATTATCATTAGGTGTACTAAAAATGTGAGATGTGTAAGTGTAAATATTTTAAGGTAGAGATTATTATGAGATGAATAATAATTTTATTTTTGTTTTAATTTATCTATCTGATTTGATATGGATCGAGTGGAAAAATTAAATAAATAAGTTGTTATTTTAAAAATCCGTAAAATCTATCAAAATGTCATTTAACCTTATAGTTTTAAACAGTGATGGATTCAGAATTTGTTAGTTATTGGTGCTCAATTATTTTTTAATTTAAAACTGGTATTAAAATTGGGTGCTCAATTTACGTATCCATACAAACTATTGACTTTATTTTATAAATAATAGCGTTGGCTCCAAAATGTAATGGGTGCTAGCTCAAGCACCCATAAACATGAATGTGCATATGTCACTGGTTTTAAATCATGTGAAAAGTTGAAATTGAAAAATCAATCAAAATGGAAAAATGTATTTTTTAAAAAACAAACTTAAAAGAAAAGAATGTAACATGATTACTCTCTTTATATTGATTCATGTGATACAAATTAAATTTCAAAAGTCAATCAATTCTTTTCCAAGTTGTTTTTGATATTTAAGTTATTAAGTATAATGATTTACAATGTATTTTACATATTTTACGTAATATTTATCTCCCTTTATTCTAATTTATGTGATATATATAAAATTTTGAAAATGCAAAGACTTTTTATATGTTTTAAAATGTTATAATCTATAATTATTAAGATGTATAATATTTTCTACATAATTTTTTAGTTTATATAAAATGATAAAAAACAAAATTTTAAAGAATAATATAGTGGAATTACCAAATTACCCCCGATATACAAGCAAAAATGTTTGACTAGTTCTGCATGCTTATAGCCTCTTCTACTAATTATTATTATTTGTAATAAATGAAGTAGCATGCTTTTGAGTAGAAAAAATAAATACACCAAGTACATAGTTATACTCCTTTCTGGTTTTAAAATAAGTGATATTTTAATTTAAGAATCTTTTTTTAAAAAAACAATTTATTCTTATAAATAAAAAGTGGTTTTACTAATTTATTTATCATCAAATGAAATCTAATTAGTACTTCTTAATCATATAAACAATAATAATTTTGATAATATTAATTATTTCTTAAAACACTAAAATATGACTTAGCTAAAAATAAAATAAACAAATTAAAACACCACTTAATTAGAACGAAGAAAAAGTAAATAATATATTTAGAATGTTTAAATGGTTTAGTTTAATTTAATTTATTAATATGAAGAAATAAAAAGATCTACTACTAATATTTGACAAGGGAGCAAAGAGAGTAAGAAATAATTAAAGAAAAATTCAAACGTAACTAATAAATAATAATAATACTCATAATAAATAAATAAAGAGTGCCAAACTGAAAAATGGTGAGCAAAATTCAAGGGCCTAAATAGGTCTTTTGCCTTTTCTTTACAACTATTTAATTTATTTATTGGATTTTGTTTGAAAAAAATATATTTTTATAATCTCAAATTAGAAATATATTAAATGTATTAAAGTATCTTCTATTTACTTATTATGAAAAGTTATATATTATAAATAAATTAAAATTGAAAGAAGTAATTTTTTAAACTTGTTTTTTTATATTCCTCCCATTTCATTTCTGATATGCATCTTATATTATTAACATGTGTGGTAGGTAGAATGCGATTAAACTCTATTTTCTCCATACAATAAAAGATGCTAAAAAATCTCTTATTATGATATTTGCACATGAAATGTTTGATCGATCAATGTATGAGTTGAAAATTATAAAGTTTTAATTTAAATCTCATTAGAGAATTTATTTTTAAAAAATGTTGGATTGTTTAATTACATGTCTTTTAAGTTTGATAGACAGAATCATTTGTTATTAGTTGGAGGATGCACTGTCTCGTGAAATAGTCCATTATCAAGAAACACGAAAGAGAGAAAGACTTTTTATCGTAATATTTCGTTTATTTATCATCGTATTTAATTTTTATATTAAAGTTTAACTAATATAAATTCACATTGCAAAAGATTTCTTCAAAAAAAGTAATCTTTGCCGAAAACAATTACATATCCAAGATTCAAAACTAAAATATCTTATTAACGAAAGAGCAATTTCATTCATCACACCATATCCTTTTCGTATAACCATACCATAACAAAATGTATAAAGAGTAGGGAATCCTTTTGTTGCCACACCGTGCTGTAAAAATTAATAAATATATACGTATAGTTCTCCATTCATTTTTCAATTTTTATTTTATAAAAGTTAAACTGATTAATTTTTAAAACTCAATTAGGTTAATTTAATATTTTTTAATTTAAAATTCAAATGATTGAAAACTATTTAAAAGAAAACATTATAAATTATAATCATTTTTATATTGATATGATAAATAATATATATTTTAAATATTCATCAAAATGTCCATCATTTAACTATCGAAAAACAAAATGCCTAGTACACTTTATCTCCTCATAAGTTTTATAACTTTTGTGGTCACGCAATAGCCGCTCATATAGCGTAGTGTGGTGGGAGAGATGGGATAGCATAATCGTATATACAATATTTTATTGGTGTGATAAAATAAAAATAAATATTTAGGTTATTTTATTTCATTTTTTTACTGTATAAAATAAACTTTTACTATCTTAAATTAACTAAGATAATTTTAAAATTATTATTAGATATAAAATATATTATTTAATAAAATATACATCCAAAATTATTATCCTTATTTCATTAATCAGACTACTTCCTCGAGTTTTAAATCATTAACAAAAACAAATATAATACTACAAGCAATAGTTTCCATTTTATCATTTTGGGGCTAACTTATTGTAAACCAAATAACTCACAATGTAACAATATTTTTATTTATTTTTATTTGTCATATTTAAATTTAACATATTTATTAAAAGAACACATTTAATTACCACAAAATTCTAATTAATTGATTTAATATTAGCTTTTAAAAAATTGAGTAACTAATACAAAAAAAATAATTATTACTTGAATGAAAGTGAAATATCAACCCCTAACATATACTTATCTTTTTATGAATAACTGACGTCAATAAATGTTGTCCGTACATGATTCAATTATTTCACCGAATATAATTTGTTTGTTTATGACTTTTTTATTGCAAACATTCGTCTCTAATTACTTGTCAATCGTTAAATTGACACGTTTATTAAAACGATAATAAATTATAAGCTGAATTTATCATTTTATCTCTATTAATTAAAAGTTGATATAAAGTTCTATATTTTTAAAGTAATTAATTATTTATTTGAGGGTATAACAGGTAGGAAAAATTATATTTTTTTATTTATCAAAATGTATAAGTAATTTAGGACAACTATAAAAGAAAAAGTGAAGAATTAATTAGGGACAGATATCTCACAAATTGACGAATAAGTATTCCCTTTGTTTGTCAATTATACTATTTTAAATTATCCAACGATTTTATCCATTTTATAATTTTTTTTAAAAATCTTACACTTAATTTATAATTTATTCTTTATTATACTTTTCAAGATATTATCTATAAAAAATAATATAGTAAAATATTTTTTTATTTATATTTTATAAAAAAATGTGTAAATTAATAGAGAACAAAAATCATTGACCAAAAATATATCATAAATTTATAAAATAAATAGAAATTTTACAATTAAGGTGAATTACATGAGGCGCAGAGTTTTTTTGTCAAAGTTAGTGTCAGAGTTACACAAGATTCGAAAAGATTCCCTTCTTGATTTTTGCTTCTATTTTGGTTGAGAAAGTTACACGTAATTTTATTCAAATTAATTTATTTACAGTCGTAAAAAGAATATTTATTTTTTAAAATTACGTCATGACGATACATTATTTTTTGTTTTTAAAGCATAAATCACGTGTTTAATTCACGCCATCCACAAAATTTGGGTCCATTTGCAAACCTTAAAATTACTAAATTGCCCTAATTTATTGAGTCATTTAATAGTTGAATAAGATTCGTATTATTCATGTATTAATTTTGGCACAATTTATTTTACGTTTAGTATGTAGATAGAAATTATGTCATTTATATATGAATTAATATTATGTTTGAATTATGATTTAAATATATGCATAGCTAATACGTGTCTACATTATTTTATACGAAAAAAATAAAATAATTAATACATAAGTAACTTATTCATGCATAATTAATACTTCTTCTATTCAGTAATATTTATTTACTATACTAAAAGTAGTTGTTCAGCAATATTTTTCAGTTTAGAAAATTAAAAATAATTTATTTTTTGTGTCTATTTGCCCCTTATTAAGTAGTATAAATACTTTCTCCGTTTCTTCTTATATGACATCTGTTTCTATAAATAGTTGTCATTTTATAAAATTAATACGTAAATTATTTTATTTTTTCCATTATATCCTTAATAGAATAGTTAATAAATCTTGAAAATACATACTTTGACCAACCTAAGAAATCTATAAGTAATGAATATTTATTGGAGTACTTTATACATAAACTTCTTTTCCCATTCACTATTAAAAAAAAAAAGATTTTGAAAAGGAAATATAAACAAACCAATGAAAAACTTTTTATACAAAAAAAAATATATATATATAGGAAAATTGAGATGGAAAAATTTTAAAAACAATTGAGGAAAAAAATGGCTCCAAAAATACATTCAAAAATTTAAATAGTTAGCTAAATGCTTTTTAATTTTTGAAATCTAGCATATTTGTCATTTATTATAAAGTTGACTTTAAAAAAAATAAATAAGGGTAAAATAGTAAAATTACTTAATTTTCTTCTAAGAAAAATAAATAAGGGTAAAATAGTAAAATTACTTAATTTTCTTAATGCAAGTGCAAATTAAAAAAGTAATACATAAAAAGTATGAGTTTATCATTTTATTCTTATTAATTATGAAGTGGATGACTTAAAAAAATTAAAGTTTTCAAGAAGTTATAATTAATTGAGAGTATTAGATAATTTTCTTTTTATCTTTTCTTAATTTATTAAAAAAATAAATAATTAGAAACAATTAAAAAAAATGGAACAAATAATGAAAGACAAAACAAATAATAAACAAATATACTTGACAAAAAGAGTACTCAGCATAAAATAATACATAAATGTCCATTAAAGACTAGATAATTAATCTTTGATTTGTCTGATTAGAGCAAGAGGAACCACGAGGCTAAATATCAAGGGAAAATTTACATAAACTGTCCCTCTAAACAAACTAATTACCTAAATTTATTAAGATAAAAATCTTTTTTGGCTAAAAATTTTTGTCAGATTTGGCCAAAATTATATGTTATCTATACTATTTTATTTTTTAATTTTAATACCTTTTAGTTAGAAAATTAAAAAAAAATCAGTTCATTTTAAAATTAAATAATTTTTTTAAATTTCTAACTTAAATTTCAATTAAAATTTTCTCATCGTTTAGTATTAATTATTTGTTCAAATACTCGTTAATTAATTAATAGAATACCCATAGGCTATAAAATATTTGGGATTACCCAGATATCTCCTCGATTTGCACACTCGAGCAGTGGTTTATTTTTTCTTTTTTCATTTATTGTTTTTGTTTTTTCTTTTGTTATTTTTGTCTTTATCTCGTTTATTATTATTTTTTATCTCATTTTATTATAAGATAAATTGGTATCAATTAAACAAAAAAATTTAAGTTACTATTTAGATTGATAACATACGACAAAAGAAATCAATTATTTTTAATCGTATTCATGCATCCTATTTGATAGTATAAGATAAAGAAAACAAAACAAAACAAAACATAAAATAGAGTTTTTGAAATGAAATGGAATAAAATATAGTCTAATACTCGTATTTTACATAGAGATAAATTAAATATCATTTTTTTCCTCGTGTTTTATTCGTCAGTTTAAAAGATAATATTCTTTTATAAGTTACACTTTTATTTTATTTAGAGAGTTAATATTTAAATAAATTAATTTTAAAATTTTATTAATTAAAAGATAAAATAAAAAAATTTCTAAGTCAATCATTATATCTTAAGTCAAATAAAAAATTAACTACCTAAATAAAAGACGAAAAGAGTACTAATATGAACAAATACACTATTTTAGAATTTAGAAGTAATAAATTGCAAATGGACTCACCCATCTTAAAAAATTTCAAATTCAAGTTTTGTCCATTCCCATGGTTATTACCTTTGCTTTGTTTCATTAAGCTAGTGTTTTTGCCTCAAATTTTTAAACATTTTGGATAAATTATTTTTTGGTAAAGTTTTACCATATATTTGATTATAAGTTTTATGAGAAATATTTGATGATTTTAAAAAATATAATTTATATCCTCATAAGTTTTAAAAATTATTGAACATGCCTTGAAGTTTGTATTATCATTTAATGAATATGTTTCCAAAAAATAATTTTATAACATAATTAATAATAATCAATAATAATAAAATAACAATACGAGCAAAAAAATACTCTAATCATATACTTAAATTTGATCAATGATTTAGGATGAATATAAATCAATTAAAAAGAAATTGTTTTTTTTTTGCCACATTTTGTAGATAGCAGAGAAGAATAATTATCACGTAGTTATTAATCGAGTAATTTGATAGACAAAATATAAAAGTTTTAGAATAATTTTTAAATTTTTAAAAATTACTGAGTGTTAGAACTTGCCTGAATACTAATTTTTTTAAATAACTAGAAATCTTGAGATATTTGACAAACCAAAGTGGTAAATGACTAGAAATCTTGAGATATTTGACAAACCAAAGTATTTTAAAAGATGAAAAAATATTTAAAAAATCATTCTGACCAAAAAGATTTTCCCTTTGACAAATATATTTGTCATATAATGATAAGTTATACGATCAAACACCATTTATCAAATATTTTTCTAAGTTTTCACCGAATATATTTTTGATCAACCGGTCTAAGAGTTTGTCCCACCGATTTTGTCTTAATTGTCATTCCTAATTATTCATGAATATATTTCAATTAGACCCCTAAAAGTGATTAACTAGTACGTAGCAGAATTATTTTTACAGAATAAAGGAGACAAGGTTTTAAAAAAATATTTTGGGCTAATATTTAACCACGTAAAATCGGAAAAATTACATAAATTAATAAATTTTAAAAAATAATTACTGATTTTAGCGATACTTTTTGTTTATTACCATTTATAGCAATGATTTGTTAAATCTATAATATACACTAAAAGTGAATTATGTATGCAATATATATGAATTATAATTATTTTTTGAAATATATGATGTTTGTTTGGTAAAAAATTGTCACATTGTATTATAAGTGTATTAAAATGTGTGATAAATGTATTATTCATCATTAAAATATGTATTATATGTGAATAATAAATTGTTCTTTGTAATATGTATTAAACTTGTATTATAAATAAATTAAAAATAATCAAGTAAAAAATATATATTGTTGCTATAAATGGTAAATATTTTTTTATTATAGTATATTTACGTAAGTTTTGGGAAACTTACATAAATATACTATGATAAAAAAACATTTACCATTTATAGCAATAACATTTTCTTTTTCACTTGACCACTTTTAATTCATTTATAATACAAGTTTAATACATATTACAAAGAACAATTCATTATTCATATATAATACAAGTTTTAATGATGGATAATACATTATAACACATTTTAATACACTTATAATACAATATGACAATTTTTTACCAAACAAACAAAATATATTTCAAAAACAATTATAATTCAAATATATTGCATACATAATTCACTTTTAATACATATTACAGATTTATCACAATATTGCTATAAATGGTAATAAACAAAAAGTATTGCTATAATCAGTAATTATTTTTTAAAATGTATTAATTCATGTAATTTTTTCTGGAAACTTGCATAAATATACTATAATAAAAAAATATTTACCATTTATAGCAATAACATTTTTTTCACTTGATCACTTTTAATTTATTTATAATACAAATTTAATTTATATTACAAAGATAAATTTATTATTCAAATATAATACAAGTTTTAGTGATGGATAATACAATTATCACACATTTTAATACACTTATAATATAATGTAACAATGTTTTACCAAACAAACATAATATATTTCAAAAACAATTATAATTCAAATATACTGCATACATAATTCACTTTTAATACATATTACAGATTTATCACAATATTGTTATAAATGATAATAAATAAAAAGTATCGCTAAAATCAATAATTATTTTTAAAAATATATTAATTCATGTAATTTTTCCTTTGTTTTATTCGGCTAATCAGAGATTAATTCAACTTTAAAAAATAGTAGTAGTAAATATCCCATGTGTATTAGAAATGACCAAAAAATTGAATTAAATTTGTTCCTATTTTATCTACTAGATTAAATTATCATACCACACTAAAAATAGTTTATCCTCCTTCCATGTATTAAATTAAATGTTAAAGATTATTTTTCGGCTTAACATTGCCCTTCATAAACGAAACAATGATTATATATAAAACTTGATTAAAACACAGACTTTATTTATTAATCTAAATGTTAGTATTTTATACTATGATATAGAGTAAATTAGATATAGATGTTATTAACTAATGAAACATATCTTTTAGGATCTACCTGTTGGGATGTTAACTAATCTATAAGATATGAGTAACGAGAATATATTTTTATTACGTACTCATAATATTCACCTATGAATAAATTAATATTTTAATATAATGATTTTTTGTGATCATGTTTATTGGTGTCATTTTCAGTGTATTTGAGTATTTAAATACATCGACAAAATAAATTATTTCGACACTTAAATTATTAACTGCAAATTGCAATTAAACATCTAAATTCATTATACAGTGTTCATATTAATATTTTCGATTCAAATTTCGACTATAAATATATACGATCGTAACAAGTAACTCTTTAATTTTTTAAAATTCTTTTTAGACACTTGAATTAAGTTTTTCTATTAAGCATTTAATTTAACAAAATATTCTAATTAAATTCTTTTAGTTCACATATGTGTTCTCTATCATCCATTACACAAATAAGTTAATTCTTACCCAAAAAAAAAGAAGTTAATTCTTAAAATATATCACCTACTTTAAATATATGTATTTATCTTAATAAACTACAAAATCTCATACTTATCTCAATCAAGATTAATGTGTATATTTATGTTGGGGATGACATGCTAGACTTAATGTGTATATTTAATTATGACTTGATGTGTATATTTAAGAACATGACATATAAAATGTATTTTTTTTCTTCCCATCTAGTGTTTCTCAATTCATATTAGATATCAGACTAAATTTGAGTACCTTAAATTCATGAAAATATGTTGGTCATGGTGAATATACTGTTATGCGTCTCCTCTTGCTTATGTAGTAATAAAATATAAATAACGGCTAATAATAGAGACTACTAATTAATAACCTGTAACAACAATCAAGAAATATTAATATTATATGAAGATCATACTCTCTCCGTCTTTAATTATTTGTCAATATTTTTAGTTATTTTTATATTCTTAATTATTTTGAAAAATATAAACTTTTTTAAAATCTTAATTTTTTAATTTATCTACTTCTTAATTAATAAGGGTAAAATAATAAAAATTCACAATATCAATTTTTTTAAAATAAATGTAGCAATTTAAAAATGAAGTAATTAGGGACAAATGAAATTTATATTGTATTAATTAATGCTATTCAACAGTCAAATACGTTTTCCCAAATTGGATCTAAGTACAAACTGATGTGGGAATTAATTTAATTTACAATGATTGCATATGGTTATGCCAAAGTTTCTTTTGAGATAATCACATTCTATTTTCAACGTCTAATGTACTTTTATGATGAAAATATTTTTTATCTTTTTTTTTATATAAAATATTTCTTAAAAATAATAAAATTTTCCAATTTTCTTCATCAATGATCATAACAAAATAATTGAAAAATAATATTTCTCAAACCTTTTGGAAGATCAAACTAATCACCAATTTATGTAATGTAACATTTCAGTTGAAATATGGAAATTATCACTAAAGTTCATAGCCTCTTCATTCACATGATAATATCAAATTATAAAGGAAACGACGATATTTTTGAATCATTATTATGATATTAAAGATGTTTTTGATTAAGTAGATGAAAAAGGGGATAATAAATTCTATAAGCGAATTGAAAAAATGATATTTGTGCGTAATTTTTAATATGTTAAGCACAATTATTTTTTTAAATCCTTTTTCAATTTTCATTTCAAATTCTATAACAAAGAAACCTTATAAATAAAGTAAATAAGAGTAAGTTACTAAATAAATCAAATAGTAACGAAGGATATGAATTGAACTATTTTACTTACTCTAGGAATACGTTAAAGTTTGGCTACTGTTATCTATATATGTTTCAATAAATCGATAACTTTTTAAATATTTTAACGAAATTTTATTTAAACACATGATAAAATATTTCTACTAAAACATGTTCGGACATCTTTTTTCTAAAAACAATTTATGTGGATGGTAACCCAGACACTGACATAATAATAATAACAATAATAATAATAATAATATAGCGACGTCATGAGAAAACTTAAGGGCCCGTTTGGACAAAAAAGGAAGGTCCCAATCGAAAGCACCTCCTTTGCACTCCATTTTCTCAGCCCCCCATTTACGATTTACGCCATGTGCTTTAAACGTTTTATTTAGAGGAGTTTTTATATTTATGAGATCTGGAAAATAAAAATTCGGATTGTAAATTAGCTAACAGATTTTATAACTTGTTTGGTTAATTTTTTGGATGATCAAAAAGTACTATCTTTTTTTAATTAAAAAAACACGATGTGGTTTAACTTAGTTTATAAAAGAAAATTAAGAAAATGCACAGGTACCTCTTCAACTTATGTCCGAAATTTCAGAGACACACTTATATTATAATAAGGTCCATTACCTCTGAACTTATTTTATAAGTAAATTTCTACCTTTTTCGGCCTACGTGACACTAGTTTGAGAAAAAAGTCAAACGTCCACAAGATAATGCCACGTAAGTAAAAGGTAATTTTAAAAAACTATAAGTAAAAGGTAATTTTACTATATTACCAACTGAACAAAATAAATATATTGATCTTATAAAATGAACAAATATTATTAGACATTCAAAAATAATTATTGGACGGAGAGTAGTAAACATTGTGAGTTTTTTTATTACTAAACAGTATAAAAATCAATATATTTGCATAGAAAATGTGGACCTACCAAATTAAAGATTAAGATATTTACACCTTAGGATCACTCTGAGCTTTTGACACATTTTATTCCATGCTTGAATTTCCTTACGCATGACAAAAAATGTGAATAACCTAACTTCTCAGTCATAGCAAAACAACGATAATATTAATATACCCAGTGAATATTACAAGCGAGATACGGAGACAGTAAAATATGTACAGACCTTACCTCTACCTCGTAGAGATAGAGAGACTGTTTCTAAAAGACAGTCGACTCAAATGCTTCTCAGTCACATAATAGAAAAGTTCCACATTACAATATTCGTCAACAATATTTTTTCTTTCATAAGATTTTCTATTAAAAAGAAAAAGATACTTTATAGTTTCTTGCAATTGTGCATTTAACACTTCACCCTTAAACTGTATGAAGAAAATCTTGTTGGGAGCGCCAATGGACCCTGCAGAGTGCGACTCGGATAAAGTCGGAGCTCTAATGTGGGCTCTGGACACCGGATGGAAAACCGAGAAAAATATAAGCTCAGGGGGAAGCATCAGGCTGTCTTTCTGGCAAGGAAGCTTGGAATTCTGGTAATGCTTCACAAGAATCATATATCTTCCTCAAGGTTGGAAACTCAGACTGAACATGCACAATAATGTCAACATCAAAATGTGAGATTTTTTTTATCTGCTAGTGAGGCAACAAAGAGGGTGGGGTAAAAGACAGTAGAAGATGCACGTTAGGTTCACAAATATTAAATGAATGTGACAGTATATATATTCCAGAGGAGAGAAAACAGGACACATGTTTCAGTTTTCACAAGTGATGTAAAATGTTAAGCCACACAAAAATATAGAAACAAAGGCTACGTATTTATTTTTCATATATGACTGTAAACTATGATAGGGATGTCGATGGCGCGAGTGTGGTGTGCGTTCTATCTCAATCCACAAATTTACAACCTATGTATATAGTAGTTTTTATGCAATTATTATGAAACAAATATAGCTAGATTTTACTTAATTACGAAATGTAGCAGTATTTTAATTTTAGAGTTGAGGAAGACACTATATTCACACAATGTATAATGTCTCTACCTAACTATATCCATGTGTGCCTGACTGCCTGCTATAGAACTCCAAACTATCGTCACACTGATAATTTTTTAAACCTAGTGCAATTTTGAATAAATAAAGGGCCTTATTTCGCTATATCGTGTAATTTTTCCTAACATGAAATGATAATGAAATCTTGTCTCAATTAAGGTAAAGATTCGATGAAAATGATCACGTAAATCTTATGTGTATGCCATGAAAATGGCATTCCATTACCTTATTGCCAATTAGCCATCCCTAGTACTATAGCTTATTTTTGGTGGGGAAGGTGAGATTCAGAGCCAAACTCATATCAACTAAGTTCACTAACAAGCTCATGCTTGGTTACTTAGTCAAATAAGATGTGCCAAGCTTGAGCTCGTACTTGAGCTTATCTATTCAAGTGTTAGTTCAGAGCTCGATTCAAGTTGGCTCGTTTTGTAGTTAAGGACAATGAAGTTTGTTTAATCCAACGCAGAGAGACTTGAGGGATCTCAGAAGATTTTAAACTAGTTATCATGTTGCAGCCAAAAAAAAGACCCAAATACATTTAGTAGCCACATAAACTTACCATGTCAATGTCAAACCTTTTAGTAGCTACTGCAATTTGAGGTGCCAAAAACACGTCAGCCTACAATGTTCACCGTGTTATATCAGCTGGGATCATTTAGGAATAACATTGTCAAGATTATTAGTAATCATTTAACTGTTGACATGATATTATCTCCACTACTTTCGAAGCTCACGGAATTCAGGTGCACAATAAACAATGCTATCAAGAAAGCATACAAGCGCTAGACAAAATACCATATATACTTCATCTCCTGTAGCATACTTTCCAGCAGAACCTGTCAGCAATTTTTCAAGAGCTGCTCTAAAACAAAAGAAATTTCTTCAGAACCAATTAAACAAGAGGTTCAAGAACAATACTGAACAAAATTCACTACATCAGGCAACAGAAGGAGTCCTAGTTGAATCTTAGAATCTATAGAAACAAGAGGATAGTGTCATCTTGTCTAATTTGTACCAGACGCCTAAGCAAACAAAACGAGGATCCTGAACACTGCCAGGCTAAAAAACCCATACAGAACTAATTTTACTCTTTTGACTCATGAAAATCAAATTGACTACCAATTAAGGCGAATATGATCTCTATCCAGATATACGAGATACCCTTTATGACAATTAATCCAATAAATGTTCAATTGGATTTTCAAAAAGTTTGAACATGTAAAAACCATTAGCATAGTTGTATGGAATCAAGTTTCAAGAACTCAATTGATAATATAGAAGATCGAAATCCCACTCATTTGATGATTTCCCTATTATACAAGTTATATTTACAAACCAAAAAGTAGTCCGCTACATAGAAAATATCTAAGCAAAACTAACTCCTTGATAACCAATCCAGTGAAACTATGTCAAATAAATTAGAAAAAGAGACTCCATGATGATGAAATTTCTTTTTTTTGACGAGTACAACATGAGCATTTATGTACCAAAACAACTCAAAGCTCAAGCATCAAATTAACTTGAAAGCTTTATTGGTGACTTTTCTTTTCTCACGTGGACTAAATGAGTATGGTAAATAGAACATGCCTAAAACTTATCTGACAGGAGTACATTTCCTGCAGTGGATACACAAGCAAGCATAGCCTGCTTGGCTTTACATAATTTCCCATTTTTACCTTCTTTTCTTAAAAATCAAAGGTAGTTTCAATTTTTAAAACCTAGGCAAGGAAGAGATTATTCTATTAAATCATTGATAAAAACTCAAATACAAAAATGTCTCTGAGGACTGGAGGGAGGAATGATATAATTCCCTAAAGCTACAGTGAAGTAGCAGAAAATTGTTAGGAGATGGTTAAGAAAAGAGCAAAGAACAAACTTAGGAATCGACAGGAAAATTCTAAAGAAATTTACCTCCAAAACCTTTTTGTATGTGAAATTTTGCCCATAATTGTTTCTCTTCAGGACCAACCCTTTCTTCCATGTACCTCTGAAAATTGAATGGCAATTATTATGGCCCTGACAAAACAAGATCCTTAACAAGACAGCATAAAACGGGACTGCTGGAGCAAGAGAAATACCAGCACTGATAACATATGAAGTGGCTGCATATTGGAGCTGACAATACTTGCTGCCTGCAGAGAAAGACAAGGGGTGCACAACTTTTATCCTAGTTGCAACCAAACTTGCTCCTTAGAACATATTTTATGAAAAAAGTCAATGTTCATCATCCTTAAATTTGGAGATAATATATATCACCATTCTTCGAGATATCTTGCCCTTATGGACTCAAGATAATGAGCATACACATGCAACACAATTCAAAATGCCCTTCAAGGACTTCTTTTTCAGATTAATTCATAATGCCCTTCAAGGACTTCCTAAGTGAAAGGATCCATAGGCACTTGGATCTAACCTGAAGATTGAGAGCTCTTAATTGAGGTTTAATTGGCAACAGGGGTCTCTGATGATACTTCTCTTCCAAATACTAGCCAAACAGCAAAGAGATTAACACACACAACTGAATCATTCATGATGGTGTCAGGATTAGGAATCAAAGAAGATCATATAAGCTTAAGAGATCCTACCAGTAAAATTGCATAGGAGTCTGAAATTACCACATCACCATCTACCAAAACAGGAACATAATGAAGAGGATTTAATTTATCAAACTCTGCAAATATGTATATGACATTAGTCAGAATTAACGGTGCTACAAGAAATTATGCATATACCACCAATATTCATTCTGGAAGCATTGCTCAAACTCAGAAACTATACTAGCTAATCACTGAACACTGATTGCTATGGAAGATCGTGTTTATGCTCGTGTTAGGTAAAAAATAAATGGATCCAGAACTTCATCACAGTTCTCATAACTGTATTGCAGAGGCCGGCTGCCGGTATCACAAAGTTCTACAATCTGAAGTTGAAACTGACTTTCCCCAACTCAATCAAGAGAGAATATCCTTATATCATCAAGTAGACCTATCTATGCTTCATCTTCTTTTTTTTTTCCTGGATAAATTTGTCTGCTTTGACGCTTTCAACAGGGCAAGAGCTTGCATGTATACAAATGCTTAAATAAACTGACGCTACCTACACACTATTATGGATATCCCATAGTAAGACTTCCAATTATTTATACACCTTTAATCCTTTCTTGACTTAAAAAAGGTCTTATATTACAGGAAGATTTAGGCACCAATAACCAGAGAGCTAAGTGTACTTAAAAGGCTACTGGCTCAGCATCCTTACCAAAGGAAGTGAACGATTAAATGGGCATATATTTCCGTCGAGAAGGGTGATCTTAATCATATCACAGAAAATGTCGATTGGACAATTTTATGCTGTCTTAGAGAGGAGGATAGTTTGAGCTACAAAAACTAGAAATCAGAACCTGAAACAGCTGCTATTTTAAGATGATTTGGAAGACATGCTGCGTGAACGATGTCCTATGGATAAATATGGGTAAGATGAGATCTTATTGGTACCAATTAATAAAACACTTCAGAAAAATATTGTAAATCATGAATGTTCCTGGGGTTGTAGAACCCACTGACGATGAGTCTTTTTTTTCCCTGATCAGTCCCACTGAATATGAGACATCTCTCATTGCCTATTGGCATAATAAACATAAAGCAGTCACCTCAAGCCTAAGTTACAGATATGCATAGGCTTTTTTACTATATCACTGGCTAATGAGATTACTGTCAGGTGAAGCTGGAAACATCACAAGGAAAATGCCAAGGGAAATGAATAATTTTAGGGATGGGCCTGAATTATTTAACCTAAAGCTGAACACTTGCATGAAGTTAAGATCTATTTCTCTTAAACCCGGTCAGTGTTCAAAGTTCAGATATTTGGTACCCTGCCACGGGGAGCTCTCTATTATAAGCAGGCTAAAGAAGCAAAGGGGCAATTCACAACTGAACAATATGTGTGTTATACTGGGGAATTCGGCATAGAGCAATTAACAAGAAGTTTAAAAAAAAAAATTCAGCTTATTGGTTCTGAACCGTGCATAAGCTAATGTTATGAGTTATCCAAAACAGTCGAACGAACTTCTCTTACTTGTCGCGGAAATAGTTTCTAGTTCTACCCAGTTCCCATCACTATAGTAATCATGAGGTATAAGCTACTAGTGTTATACGTTTCAAAAACAGCCAAAGGGCTTATTCATACTCTTAACTGAATGACTGCTATTTCTGTTCATCACTACAATAATCAAGGACTATTCACTATACGAGTTTTGTTTAAAAGTAATCATGGCTCAGGAGCTATAAGCAAAAGCTTCACTTAAAGGGCTTACATAGACTCTGAAGAACCATGAAGTTGAACCATCAATAGCATATAGTAATGTTCACATTCTAACAAATATGGCAGCAACTAGTATCTCTATGTCTAATTAAGCAGATAGGAGCTAGATTAGCCAATCTTCAGACTGTCGGACACACCGTTATTTCTATTTAAAAATCTGCAGAGACATCTCGTCCACACCACAAAGAATAGCTTCTTGGCTGGAGTTATCCACTACTTATAGTAATTTCTATGGGAAATCTTCTTTTATCAACACAATATTGCCCTCAAGAAAAGCCTTTGGTAATTCTGAATTCCATACAGGTGAATGACTATCAAAAAAATCAAACAAAATACCTGAAGTGAACTGTTCTCCTTTGCCAAGGTTGACTGCTCTATATTCATAAGAAAGACCTGTGAATCCCAGAAACCAAAACACAAAGTTAACAATCAAATAATTATTCAGTTGAAGTCCCCAACCCCAACACTCACCCCCACAAAAAAAAAGAAAGGATATTAAACAAAAATTCAATCTTGGGATTGACCAAGAATAGACCTTTGAGATTTAAGGCGAAGCGAACTCTCCAAGAACATGAACTTTGCCAGAAAGAATACAATACAATCTTCGAAACCCATGTTGAATCAGTTGCCTTCTTCTGTCAAAATGCATCGAACTTGGAATTTATTACATAAAAATGTAAGCTTTCAATTTCTCGTTCAGCTCAAAATTAGCTCCTTTCAGCTTTGTGTTTTTTGGTTGGTGTGCGTGAAAACAGAGAGACAGAAAGAAAACTTACCCTTGAGTTATCGGATTCCATGGAAGAACCCGAAATGGGAACAGCTAATGAAACATCAACAATGGAGTTGGTAGTTGGAGTTACAGTGTTAGAAAAATGTCTACCAAACCACAGTTGAAAATTGTCAGCTTTGACTAGTTTAATATAGGATCTGCTTATTTGCAACAACATTGGCGGATTTATCTTCATTTCTACTCACTTTTTCGGAAAAATTACAGTTTCTGCTCTCTGTTGTACATCTGAATTCGTATAGGAGAAAGATATATATATCTAAAGATAAATTGTATTAAATTATTTTGATCAAAAGAGAAGAGATTTTTTTTTTTTTTAAAAAAGAGAATGGTTTATTTTAGGGTTAGGACCAAAAACAATATTCCCTCGATCTTAATTTATATGTTATTTTTTATATTTTAAAAATCAAATGGTTTAAATTTAATTAAAAATTTGTGTATAAAATTTTTAATCTTTTTAAAAAAATAAATTTATATATTTATAAATCACGTAAAAGAATATTATGAGTCCCTATAATTGATAATTCAAAATATTTAAAAGATCTATAAAAAACTTATGATAAAAAATAATCTTGTTTAACTCTTGAAATCTGAAATGTTACATATAAAATGGGACGGATAGAGTATTTTTTTTACGTATAGCACTAATTTTTATCGACTGATAATATATATTAAGGATTAAAATAATATTATACTTAATAAATATATTAAATATAAGTAATGATTTTCTTGCACTTTAAAATTGTAGTCTAATTGTAATTCTCATCTTATTTTTGCAAATTAAATTATATTTATGTTTAGAATGATATTTATGTTTTATCATAATTCTTTTTGTTGTTGTTAATTTATTATAAGTAATTATATTATATTATTATGTTCATATAAAATGATATGTTTTTACCTTATTATTAGAGCATGTTTTCGTATAAAAATACCAACATAAGTTTGCTCCCTAATTATTACTATTATGATGATGAATTATCATTTTGTTAAAATATATTTTTGTAAGCAATGATAATTGTGAGTGATATATTTCTCTTTAAATACATTATATATTTTTAGAAGATCCATTTTTTTTTTATAAATTGTATTTTAATATTATAGTACACACAGAATAATTTATTTTATTCATTATTAATTAACACGGAGCACATGCACTTAACTTCACTTCTACTCCAATAAAAGGTTAAGCGCGCTAAGAAGCAAGCTCCCGCGCAAACTCACACGTATAAATAGCTTAGGGTTTGAGGGGAAACAAAGATCACCGCTTCGCTTCGCCTAGGGTTCACCAACCGCGAAGCTAAAACAATGGCGTTTTGGGGTAAAATTTTATCAACTGTTTTCTAAAGCTTTTTTGATCGATCATCACTAGATCGCTTACTTATTTTTTTGGTTTTATAGGTATTGAAGTGAAAGCTGGTAAGCCAGTTACTCATTTGTCCAATAATGAGAGAGGAAGACTACGAATTTCTCAGGTGATTTATAGATGAATGAGATCTTCTTCAATTCCCAATATTTTTAGATAAATTAGGTGAATTAGAAATCCATGTTGTATAGGGTTTAAAGTTTAAACTACTATAATCTCAAGATTCATATGAAGATATTTTCTTTTTGGGACTTCAAATTGTTTGGTACTAAGTCTGATGATGATAGGAATGCACTTAATGCAAGCTGATCCTGGGAATATGGAGATACAACAGGAGGAGAGTTTGAAATATCAAACCTACATGAAGTTTCTTATCTGGCTGAAGTATACTTACTATGAAAGAGTAAAGTAACTTGGTTAAAATTAGGACATGACAATACCAATTATTTTCATTTTGTGATCAAACATAGAAAACTCCCGTCTTTCTACAATACAAGTTAGGGATGACCAAGGTAACTGGAAGAATGACCCTGAATTAGTTGCACAGGTGTCTGTAGATTATTATACTGGTTTGCTAGGAAAAGCAACTCCAACAAGAGTTAAGGTCTCCTAGCTTTATTCAGAATGGTACTCTTCTAACTATTGATCAGCTGGTTGATTTCGTTAAGCCATTTACTAGACAGGAGGTAACGTCTGCTATTATTAAAGTTACTAGTATTAAGAGCCCTGGGCCTGGTGGTTATGGTAGTTGCTTTTCCAAAGCAATATGGGCTATTGTTGGAAAGGACATCACTGAGGCAGTCATGGACTATTTTCAGAAAAGGTAACTGTTAAAACATTTGAACTCAACTATCATTGCACTTATCTCTAAAGTTACAGAACATAGCCACAGAACAGAACCAATATAGACCAATCTCTTACAGTAATGTCTTGTATAAATGCATCTCCAAAATGATTTGTACAAGATTAAGAACTGTTGTAAATCATTTGGTGGCTGAGAACCAAGCAATGTTTATGCATGGGAGATCAATGATCCAAAATTTTTTGATTTGTCATGATCTACTTGGGCACTACAAGAGGAAGTCTTCACCTAGGTACCTACTAAAACTTGACTTAAAGAAGGCATATGACATGGTGAGTTGGAAATATTTAGGGGAAGAAATAAAAGGCTTTTGATTTCCTGGGAAATTCATTAAGCTGGTGATGACTTGTGTGACACCAACAAAATTTTCTGTTTAGGTAAATGGAGAAAGCCATGTTTTTTTAAAGGGAGAAGAGGACTTAGGCAAGGTGATCCTGCCTCACCAGACACCACTGTTGTTTTTCTTGGTGATGAATTACCTTACCAGGATTTTAAAAATAATGAGCTTGTTGCTTAAGTTTAAGTTCCGACCAATGTGTAAGGTCGTACAGTTGACTCATCTTATATTTGGCGATGATCTTATGCTATTTCATAAAGAGACAGTTTACTTAGTAGATAGGATCATGGAAGCACCAACAGATTTCAGTGATGTTACTGGGTTGGGTAGCTAATATAGACAAATCAAGAATCTTTTATGGCTAGAGTAACTTATGAACTTAAAATCCGAATCATTGCTTAGACACAATTTTCTATTGAAGCATTCCCCATAAGATATCTTGGATTTCCCCCTCATCCAAGAAATAGAGTAAAATGCAATGCCAACAAGTAATTGACAAAATTACCAACTAAATCAAACTGACATACTCCAAACAGTTATCCTCTGCAGGCAAACTTTAGGCTAGAAATGTTGCTTTCTTTTCCATTCATAGTTTTTGGGTAGTAGTATTTACTAGTGAATAGAAGGTGTAGGGAGTACTTGTGGGGAAGCTCTAAAAACAGAAGGAAGATCTCCTTGGTTTCATGGGAAATAGATTGTTTTCCAAAGAAGTTAGGGGGGCTAAATATCAAGGGATGTAGAACTTGGAATATTGCTTCGGTTGATAAATTGTTGCGACAGCTTATTCAAAAGAAAACTCACTATGGGTCAAGTGGATCCATGGTGTATATATGAGATCTACTGAAACTCTGAAAGCATATGGGATTACAAGACTCCTCCAGATAGTAATTGGTATTGGAGGGAGATGAACTCTTTGAAAGAAAGGATGAAAAGATGGTATGTGCAGGGGACATATTGTCTGACTCCTAGAGGTGAGTATTCCGTTACTTGTAACTATTTAGATCTGACTGGAGAACAACCTAGACTTGCTACTACTGAGCTTATATATAGAGTCATTATGTGGTTAGCATCTCAAAATAGACTGCTTACAGAAGACAGGTTATTGAAGCTGAATATACCAGTGGAGGAGAGTGAGTGTTGCCTGTGTGCCCATCAAGTTCCTGAGTACCCAACACATTTGTTTGTGGAGTGTAGCTGGATCAATGTAGCGGACTGGTGCTACACTCTATGATAGATAATTGATAAGAGGTTTGATCAACCTGAAGAACAAGTAGTGGAAGCAGTTCAAAAGGGGATACTAGAAGCTGTATGAGGAGCTATGATACACCATGCATGGAGAGTTAGGAAATGGAAGATATTCCAAGGAAATCATGTATAGCCGGATGAAGTGATTGCACATACAAAGAGAAATAGACGTACACTGTGATTCCAAGAAAGCAATCAGATCTAGAGGCTTTACATAGATTGGAAATGTAACTAGTTGCTGTTTTTTTGTTTACTTAAGACCTACTTTTCACCATCCTTCGTAGAAGATGGCTGTGGAATTAGGTGCTCTTTAGGTTGTGATTTGTGGTTGTTTGTTGATGGTAATCTTTCACATTGGTAACCAAAAAAGTAACGATAAATTGTTTGGCATCATTCAATTGCTGTACAAGCTAAACATGATGAAATGTTTTCCCTACCAAACTAATTTTTCAACAGTTTGCTAATCCTTTATTCCACAGAAGTCAATTTAATGCTAATTTTAGCTTTCTGGTTAGTCAAGTACTGTCATATAGAATGAAATGGAGCAACCGTGCGAGTAATTCAATTACAGGCAACAAAGCAAAAAGATGTAAAGAAAGGGAAAAAGTTTAAAAGAAGCTCAAAATCTAGATTAAGCTTTCATTTGAGTTGAATTCTATTTGTGATGCATATTCATTTCTTCTTAAGGATAACCGGGAGATTAACCACTTTAGCTTCTTGCTTTGCATGTTGTGTCCTTTTAGGCAACATTGGGAATTGGGAATGCTGAAACTAAAAGTTTGGTACAGTGTAATGTGGGGAACAAGAGTCCTGTTTTCCTCTGTGCTTTGTTACCTAACAAGACAGAGTCGTGCCATTTGGATTTAGAGTTTGAGGAGGCAGAAGATGTGGTTTTTTCTGTTCTTGGTCCTAGAACTGTTTATTTGACTGGTTACTATGTGGGAAATAGTCGGCGAGCAAATGTTAACAGTGATACAGAGTCATATGGAGAGGATATTGCAGACACGGAAACAGGGGAATCCTGCCATGACAGTGATGATGACAAGTATGATGATAGCTTTATCAATGATGCTGAACCAGAAATATCCCCACCTTCACCCGCTTCAAGCAGTGGAGGTATCTTTTTAACTCCATGTGATCATGTAAGGTTGAAGCTATCAATTGTCTCTTAAATTTGATTATGAGTTCTGCACCTATCCTTTTCTGCTGCTTATCTCCATGAGTGTGGGTTGTGTTAGTCCAGTGGGATATCTCCTTTCTTTAGACAAACTAAGCTTACGTTTGTACATGCAATTCCATATCATGATTTCATGTCCCAAATTCTCCAAAAAGCATGCTTTGACATTCCAAATCATGATTTCAAATTTTTATAAATGTTAAAATTTGACCCATAAGTTAATATTTTGTAAAAAAAATCCATCATTTTAAATTTTGCAAAAAATGTCTCATGCTTTGGGCGAATTGATTGTCCGTACCATGTGAAATGATTATATTAAAAAATAATTGGTTACTTCTATTGTTTACTAGTGGATCTATATAAAATTATGTGTATTTGGAAGTTTGTAATTATAAGACTTTATTTTTAAAAGAAATATGGAGATATGCGATTTATCAATGCGGTTCCTTAGGATACTCCAATATCTTGTTTTTGAACTTTGGTTGCTTATTTGGTAAGAGTTCATAAGAAATGAGAAATTTTGATGATTTTCACAACTTGTGGGGCTTTCATTTATATGAGAAAAAAATACAACTTAAGAAATCCAAATTGCAGGGATTGGGGGCAGTCGACAGACTGCTAATCCCCTCTCTCTGCCTCCCTCCAAATCAGCATGATCTGGTAGTATATATATTGATACAAATGATCCAGCTGGTGTGCTGCTCCTATATTAGGAGCAAGGTATCGTAATGTAGCAGGGGAATCTGCTGTTTCGGCTACCACAATAGTGTATTCCATTGCTCCTATTATTTTTCTGATAATGGTCCACTCGATACCCACATCTCCTACTAGTATAGGTACCGGGTAGTTTTGTCTACCAAGATTAGGAAGATTAAAAAAATTCCCTAGCTTTCTTTGTCCCTCTTTGGATTCAAACTCTGGTCTCCTTCATTGACGGTTACGCCGCCCAGTGGATGCTAGTGTCTCTTATCTTTGTGCATCCTGCACTTCTATTCTTCTGATAGACTTTTTGGCATTTTCAGTTCAGGAAGATGATGAGAATGTGTCAGACAATAAACTTATCAACAACAAAGGCGGCCATAAAAGGCTTAGGAAGAAGTACCAAGTAAGTGAGTCAGAAAATGAGGATATATTGCAGGAAAGCGATGATGAAGATAGTTGTCTCTTATCTGCTCTTAAGAAGAAAACAGACGTGAAGGTTGTAGTAGCATCAGAAGATGATCAGAAGAATGCCATTCCTCATAGGACAGAAAATGGTGGTGCAGTGGAGTCTAAAAAAGCTAAGTAAGTCACACAGAAGCAACTACTGATTTCTGTTATTGCAGTAACTTTTTGGTCTTGGACGTGGGTCATTATAAGCTTTATAAGGAACTAAGGTATCTAGTATGATAGGATCTTCTCCTTTGAAAACTACCTTTTCTCAGATCTGGATTTTTTCATGAACTCCACGGAGCCTTGCTGAAAGTTTTCAATGTATAATTGGTCTATTATCCATCCTAGGTACCCGATCTTACCAAAGGAAATTTTACATTGAATCATTTCATACTTTCTCTAGCTTTGAGTTTTACCTTGAAGAATTTTTTGAACTTTTCTTTTCGTATATCCATTGTTGGCATTTAGACCTGTTGCCAGTTCATGATTGTTTACAAAAGTAAGCTAACAATTAAGATTGAATAGCATCTGGCAGGCCAGCTCTTGAGTAATCCTGAAAAGGAAAAACGACTAGAAACTATTCCTTCCAAGTGCATGTTATCATCTCTGCTTTGTGGGCATGCATTCATGTGGAATGTTCTTCTCCTTTATTTTGTCCATTCAAGGGAACATTGCTAATCTCTAGCACAGGGTCTAATCTTCCTGCTTATTTTGCTCCATCTTATTGAACACAGACATGAAAACAGCATTAACTCAAAGAAGAAGAGGAAGCAGCCTGATGGCAATGGTGGTAAACTTCTTGAAGCAAATACCAGCAGTGATAGGAAGGACAACAGAGAGGATAAAACAAATTTGGTGGATGTCGGGTTGGCAATGACAATTGATATGTAAGATGTTGCTTTATTTTTGAATTAAGTTGTTCTGTTTTTGTTCTTACTCATGTTCAGTTTGCACCTCATCACCCTTTTAATTTTTTCAAGCTATATGCTCTGGCAGGAAAGATGGCCAATCTGATACTCTGGAGCCCCTTGCGGAAGAGGATTCTAATCATGTTCCAAAATCGAAGAAAAGAAAGCATTCTGTGGAAGCCAAATCTGTTGAAAACCATGATACAGACTGTGCTGTCATTCTTAAAGAGGATCAACTGAAACAAGATCCTCTAAAAGCTGGTCACCTGGGTGAGGATCCAATTGCAATAGATGAAGAAGATCAAAAACTGACCATCAATAAGTGAGTTTCTAATGTTTAATTAGCCGGGCCGTTTTCTTGAGAACTTCACCAAATCTCGATGCTTCCTACTGCCTAAAAAGGGGACCCTACCTTTATCAAAACTCTTTTTTTGTCGAGGGAAAAAAGGTTGGGAAAAACTAAATCTGCTGCGAACTACTACTCCTGTTCACTTTACTTGTCCGTTTTTGGACTTGTACGCCCTTAAGAAACAATGATTATATGAGTAGTTTACCACAACTCATATTAATTGATGTGTAGTCCTAGGTCTTGGGAAATGATTTTGGGGAATAAGTAATAATTTTGAGGGTAAAATAGGAAAAAGATAATTCTGTTTACGTGATACGTTGAAAGTGACTAGTAAAAGTGAATCGATTTTTGGAATAGTGGACGAGTAAGGTGATTGGAGGGAGTAGTAGATATGTCATTATTGTCAATTCTGATGTACATACTCTGATATCATGCACTTGCCTTATACCTGCATTCTCTAGGCAAGATTGTAATAAAATTTGTTTTAGGGACGACTATTTGGTTATAACATTTTGACCATCCATGCATGCAGTAGTAGTAAAGATGGAAAATCTGACTCTGTAGCTGATAAGCACCAGCCGGATAAGAAACTTAAAAAGAAGAAGAAAAAGAAGACGAAATCTCAGGACGACTGTTTGGTAAACAAGGATCTTCCTGTTCTGCAAGAGAATGAAATGAATAGACAACCCGTGGATGTTGAGGACAAGAGTCTGAAGGTCAAGTCTACTGTAATAAGGACCTTGTCTAATGGGTTGACCATTGAAGAGCTCGCTGTGGGTGAACCTGGTGGAAAATTGGCCGCTCCGGGAAAGAAGGTAATTTAGTTGAGAATTTATAGATATCTTGAACTATGAATTGAGGCGACTTCACCTCAGGAAAAATAGTCTCAATTTTTTTTTGATGTTCGAACTGTTGCACAGATCAAAGTTCATTACACTGGCAAGCTAAAGGAGAATGGGCAGATATTTTACACAAATATGGGAAAATCTCCATATAAATTTCGTCTAGGTATTCACAGGACTCTTGGAAGAATTCATTTTGTTTTAATGGACTTTTGAACTCTGATTTTTCCTTTTTCTTGTTTGAAGGTGATAAAGACGTCATAGAGGGATGGAACCTCGGTCTTGCTGGTAAAGATGGCGATGAGTAGATTTGATATGTCCGTAATTCTTTTCTTTAATAGCTGCAGCTGCTAATATAATATTGTGTCTTCCATAACAGGCATGCGTGTGGGTGATAAAAGAAGGCTCACAGTCCCACCATCAATAGGGTATGCTGCATATTCATGTTCTGAATTTATTTGAAGACACGAGATCCCTCTCCCTGCTTCCCCTCAATCCTTCCTCTCCTTTTAACTTTTCCCTTCATTACTGTCCCAGTATGAGTTCCTCCCTCCAGAATCCTTGACTCTGCTACTGAATGCACATGTAACTTCCTTTTCCAACTTTGATCAATTCTTGCTATTCCTGTTTTTTGCAGCTACGGGAGTGAGGGAGCTGGGGAGAATATCCCACCAAACTCATGGTTGGTGTTTGATATTGAATTGATTGGAGTCCGTGGATAATTCAGCTTAACTTATCATTCCTGGAAGGAAAGTCACCTATGCAGAACTTATCTTTTCCTCTTGAAAATTTGAGACTTGAACTGTCTATTGACATTGGCGCTGAGGCAGGATTTGGACACAGAGATGGAAACTAGAGGCACTTTCTTCATTACCAGGATGGAGTGGCTAATACTAAAAAGGCAAAAGTTTTCATAATTTTGTGTAGTACTTTGTAAGCGTTGAAAGAAAAGGATAATAGGACAAGCCAGCCTCCAACCTTTCCCGGTGGGGATTTTTGCATACCTGGCTGTGTTCATGATTCTCTAATAGAAAATATACGGTGAAAGGATTTTTGCATACCTAGAGATCGTATGCATTGAAGGATAATACATTTTACAGTGTTCAATTTCCAGTATAAAACTCGCGCTTAGTATGTTTAGCATTAAGAAAAATGTTATTCATGTAAAATAAATGTTTTTTCTTCCGTAATTTTAAGTGGTTGGCAAGTAAGAAAACATTTCCCATAAGTCGTTGCATAGGGTTGTGAGTGGAGGGTAGGGGTGTGTGGATGGGGCTATTAGAGGGGTGTGCAACGCTACTTATGTAACTTATTTTTCTTAGAGAATATTTTTCATAACTTAATTGGGAAATATTTTTCTCCAAGAAACTTCCTGTATAATAGTCGAGTGTTATTATAAGTAGCATCAGTTATTGTTAATCCCTCTAACAATCTCAAATATCATTAACTAGATTGTAAATCAAGGGATCCCTTCAACAGTTTTTTATTTGTACAACGGGAGACATAGTATTACACATTGTTCCTTTTCTGTTTTGACACAATCAGAAAAACAATGTTCCATTCACTTTATGCCAGTTGAGAGGAGTTTCTAGTTGAAATAAGCTTCAATAGCTGCAAGTATGCTCATTGCCAGTTGTTTGGGAGTCAACAAAAAGACGTGTAAAATAGTACTAGGCAACACTTTACTGCATAAGTTATACCTTCTTAATACCTACCACCCTGCTAGCAACAGGCATGGACATAGAGACATCTATAGAATAGGTTTAGACATGACAAAAATAAGCAAATAAAAGAAAAGCCTTTGAATAACCAAACAAACAACTTGAGGATGGAGTAACATTATGAGGCTGATTGAGGTCTAAGATACAATCTTTAGCAGAAGCCTCAAAATAAGATCTTTTTAAGTCTACATTATCATTCCTGCCGAAAATGCTGATTGCCTGTACATCACACAATATGCATATCTGGGTTTCCTTTTCTACTTCCCTCCCAGGTATATACTCATAATATCATCCTCTGCTTTAGCCTCTGATTTCATATTTTGCGAGTCAAGTTCAGGCTTGACCATAAAGCTTCTAGCCTCATGTTCTGAAATTTCACTGATAAATACAAAGTTACCAATAAAGAAATCAGCATCAAGGAAAGAAAACAAAGAAGAAGGACAGAGCAATATAAGCAGTTCAACATATTAAGGATATTACAGACCTGTCTGGAGCTTCTGCCTTGGTTATCAAAGTGATTTCATGAGATGTGAGATATAGACAGAAACTTCTCAGGTCTTTTTCTTGGCAAAATTTAGATAGGTGGCACAGGAAATCATTGAACTGCTTTGGTTCCTATGCAGGTAAAATTGATGTTGCTATGTTAGTTTGTTTGGGTGTGTGGCACAGATATTTGATATTTAACTATAGGATATAGAGAGAGAACCAGAAAACATACCTGCTCAAGGATGCAACCTTTGCGTAGAGCCACCAAACATTGCAATGCTTTATGAAATGTATCTCCGTCACAAGAATTTTCCACGAGATCAAAGATCCTATTTTTCATATCCTGAATGGCCTTACTAATCCATTTTGGATTATCTCTTCGAGACAGCATCTCCTCAAAGTCTTTGACAGGATTAACATCTCCAACTTTCTCAACTTCTGTTTTGGCTGAGAATTTCATGGAGTCTATAGCTTTGACATCAGCATCTTTGTTGAATACTTCTCTCTCCTCATCTGATCCTGAAGATCTCTCTTTTATTCTTCTTGCTGATTTTTTCAGCTGTGCATTAATTATACAATAATTGGTAAGGCATAAGCCACCATAGTCGGACTATTCTAGAAAAGTCCAATTTGAATAAAGGGATAAATATTGAAAGTTACCTTTGGATTATCTTTTAGTTCAAAAGACCTACGGAGTTCCTCTATGATGGACTTGTTTTGAGAAAGAAGTTCAACATCAGGTTCTGTTATCTTTCTGAGGGTTTCATCAAGTGGAGGAACAGCAGCATCTGGGTGCTTTGACTTCAGGTTAAGATAGCGGTAGTAACGCTGGATATTTATATAATACTAATTAATTAGAAACTGATAATGCAAAAGGCAATTATGGAGCAGAATAAGATTCTTATGTTATGATTTTTTTAATTTCATATTAGGACTCAGAGAGTTAATGCACTGTTTATAATCTAAAACCCCGTATCTCCAAAGGTTTCTATCACCAGCATCCTGTTACGCACATTATTAAGCTGAAGTACCACCTAGGTCCAATTATCAACATATATTTAATATGAAATGATTAATCAAATCAGCTTATCCAACTTAGCGGTGAAAAGGCTGTCAATACAACTTAACGACAACTACAACTCACCAACAATGTCAACAAGAATCATAACAACTTCTAACCAAATTCGGCGACAGAAATGTTCTAAATGTTAATACATCACTTTGCTACGATGACCATGACCAACTGGCAAGAAAATATCCTAAATTCATGAGCTCTTTACAAAATTAGTTTAGTTATGTCCCCAATGAGTGATCTAAGTGCAAAGGTAAATGTAGTTTCACACTTAATATTTAAACAATATTCTGCACGACGTCATACCTCTAGAACAGGATTAGGTGTAAAGTCAGGTGGTAACACTTCCTGTTTTCCAGGTGGTGCAAGATCCAACATCTGAACCAATTTATCTGCTGCGTCTTGTTGCTTTTCATTTGGCTGCATTGATGAAGGTAAATTGCTGAAAGAAGGAAACTGGAAATCCCGAACATCCTCAGCAAAGGGAAGAATATTGAAGTAAAATGAATCAGGCTGCAAGCAGTGGTCAATGAGAATGTCAACAATCTAAGAGTGGAATATCCACTAAAAAAAGAAAACAGAATAATCAAGAGGTGAAAATTTGAATCATACTTACAGTATTATCCTTGTCAGAGACATTTGGTGTAAGGACCCCAACAACAACATTACCCTGGCCTTGCCTCCATACACATCGGACGATAGCTACTTTGTTCATTTCCTTCATTGCCCTTGCCAAAGCAGAAAGTGCAAGGATGGCATTTTTGTTGCCAGGTTCGGCTATGAAGATATTTACATCTTTCAGGTAGTAATGCCTGAGTAAGTGGAATATGACTATGAAGATTGGAAAGATAAACAGCACAAGAGTTCCCACCTATCCCAAATATTAACCTGAAAAAACTGTATAGTATTCAAGAAACTAAAATTATACCGCATTATGTTTGAAGAATCTGTGAATCCTAGTATCTTCACACTTTTCTCCGGTTTGAACTTTACAGCCTCCAACTCAGCAGAGGATATAGGAACTACTTGAGGTCCATACTGAAAACCTTTAATCCTCTGTTCTGGTGGCACAACTTTATTAGGGTCTTCTATGATTTTATTTTCGTATTCAACCTTGATGTCATGAGCACCAAATTTATCAGTGGAAGGAGTCCTTTCGGAGTACTTTTTCAGGGTAGGAAACTTCTCTTCAGATGTTTTCTTGTAAACCCACACCTAATAAAAAGCAATTATTAGTTCCTTTTTTCTTCCGAGAAAGATAAGGTTAAAAGAACATTTAGTAGTAACTAAACATCCACATCAAACTGTCTCCAAAATAGAATAGGAAGGAAAGAAAAGGAAAACGAAACGTGCACATATGATTAGCAAATTAGGGACCAAAAAGGACATACATCATGTGTATACTTTTAGCTACCCCAACTTGTTTGGGATTGAAGCATAGTTGTCGTTGTTGCTTACTTCTAAAGTTACCAATCCTACTCATTTTCTAGACTATTGTAAAATCCCTACAATCCCCATAGACTTAAATCAGATACAACAGTTTCTAGATGAGAGTAAACTATCCAATCTGATTATCACAATATCTGTTGATTGTGTAAATATGAAATTCCGGGAGGATAGTTTTATTGACCCTAGTATTGATGGTACTGGATATTTCCCCCTTATATAAATCTGTCTCCAAATTAGCCATGCTAGTAGCTGCCTGACACCATGATAAAATACTACCCTCATGAGTAGATCATGTCCCAGACATTTGATATGATAGACTCCTGAAAAAAGTCACAAAGAGGTAATGCAAAAACATAATCAGTCAAGATTCCTTAGGAAGGAATGCATATGTTATCACTAAATGCTCACTTGAACATAATTCAGTATATAGGGCAAAACAAAAGAAGAAAAAAATAAAAAGACAAAGAAAAGCTATTTTTCATTAACAGAAGAAAAAGGTTAAGAACCAAAATTGAAAAGAATTGCGTAAATCAGCATAAATTTCTTAATTCTCACCTTAATCTTCAATTGTGCACTAATTTCAAGATCACCTCTGTATATCGTGACTGGCGATATATTACGAGTTCTAAGTGCACCTAATAAAGAAGTCGGACTTTCCACATATACTACTTTTGAGGAAGATTTGTTCGAGAATACTGACATTAAAAAATCATTTTCTTCCATAATGCTCCTATTTGTTTCCCGATCTTGTTTCATTCTGACAATTACACAGTCCATCTTAATGCCTTGTGCTGTCATCTGGGTAGCAATGGTGTTTACTTGATCTTCCTTTGTTCCTTCAAATGGATCTTTGATGCGAGAAACAGCATTTGTAATAAGGCAAAGACGTCTCTTTGCCTTGTTGGTTTGTCCATACTTAATGAGCATGTCCGTACCAACAACAATCGCATCAAGAACTAATACAGACAGTTAAAGAATCAAGAACTCAAGATCATCATGAGCACATAAGAATAACATTGAGATTAGAAGTCAACAAAATCACATGCCACAACTACTGTTAAAAAGTGCCAGTGCACAGGCTACAAGTCTACAATAGAACTAAACCAGTGCAGAAATATATTCCACAGCCAAAAACACATCCTATGGAATGAGAAAAGCTATTATACCTCATAACAGCCTACTCTATTCATGGAAATCCTCATTTGTAGCTCTAACAGATATTAACTTATAATGTTTTCTTTTAACACCTGATTTTGGTTACCACCAACACTTAAAGTTGTGTGCACAAGCATGCATTTTAAGTGAATCATAATAGAGTGAGGCAGATGAATTAATATAGAGGAATAAGTATACTGAGGGAAGACGGACAGTGACTCGAACAAGGATTGCATGCTTAACAACTGCACTAGTCTGAACTATCACAACCCAGTAATTATAGAGGATACAATCTCCAGGAACACTTCCTCGTGGAAGTTTTTGCAGAGCATCAACAAGATCTTCATCTACAACTTTGATATTTCGCAGAACTGTCACGTGTTCATATCCTCCTATTTCCTCTTTCAATTCATTCTTGGTGTCTGGGAAAAAAATACATATACAGGTCATCTGATAAAATTCCATCACCAATGCTAAGAAACAGAATTTTTTACCGCAACAAATTCCAGAAAGAGTCAGGTAATCATATGAAAATGATATGGACAGGCCAGTCCAACAACCCATTCTCCTCTATTAAGAAAGGGGAACAAAGGACACAGAGTGTGTATGGTATGATAAAAAAGGCTTTCATTGACGAAATAGGTTGATTAACTTGAACTTTGATAAGTATTTTCTACCAAAAGTGCAAAAAAGATTTCATTTGCTTGTGGATGAAAGTTATTTTCCTTTACTATTATCCAACTCTTAGTTTATGTCATTTCTTTCAACTAATACTTAGACATTGTTGTCAACCTTCAATACACAAAAGTATCACCAAAACATTATGTTCATACTCTATTCAGTTAGGTTAGAAGTAATTAGGTATCAGGAAGAAATTAGAAAACAACCCTTCAATGAAGATGAATGTATGACAAAGGAGAAATATACCGAAAGAGACACATAAATTTAGCATTATCAGGTCAGTTAAGCAACATCAAACTGAAGATCTGAACAATTTTGTTATATAAAAGAGAGTACAAAAATGTCGAGGGAATAACCTCATAAGATTCACTCTTAAAGAGGTAAACACAAAAAATGGCTAAACTTGTGTCACACAAAGTCTCTTCCCCAATATATATAAATGAAAATCAGGGTAAACCACTAACAAGTTCCCCCTGCGTTAGAATTTTATGAACCAGCTCCACCACAAAATTTCCAACTAGTTGAATCTCAACCTCCTCCATAAAACCCCCAATCAATTAAATCCTTCACCTTATACTATGACGATTTCTTCCCAATTATATCCAACCAAACACCAGAAAATAATAATTTCAAAAAAAGTGACTTGCGGATAGAAAAATATTTTCCACTAATGTAGAAAAATTTCACTCCATATCAAATACATCAGCAGCCACTATGCAAAAGACTCACCTGCAGTTCCAAACAAGACAAACCCCACTTCATCATATCTGCTGAAAACCAGCTACATACACCAAAAATTGGACAAATATGACATTTTTCTTAAGGGGTATGTAATGTCGGAAATTAACAATTCCAAACAAAAATTAAAACCAGAAGAAACCCAAAGTGGCAACATGTTACCTTCTTCTGTATCAACAATGAGCAAACTTTTTCAATCTCAGGTAAAACTGAGTGCATGGAAGGACCCACATCAATTACCAATACCACCGCTTCCTGTTCACCCAAAAAAAAAAACTCTCAGTTGCAAACCCCAGAACTAATTTTAGTATCCAGTACGAAAAAATCTAATCTTTTTTCAAGAATCAAAAGGAAGTGATTCAGTGAAGCACAAATTGAGGAAATAAATAGTGGGTATGAAAAAAAAAACTGAAGTTTACTACCTTATTACGAGCCATTAGAAGGGAATGAGCGTTCAGGGCTGTTTTGTTCTTCTTCTTCCCGCGCCCTTAGTTGAATACTTCGCAGTTTCTCAAAACTTGCACTGAAATTTTCACATAGTGCTTCTCCAATTTAGTATTTGAAAATTGAAGAAAAGGAGAATTCACACGTTGGCTCCCCTTTTTCTTGTTAAGTCTCTTCTTCCCCCATAAGTTATAAAACTTATAATTTTGTATCTCTTTGATTACTCACTTGACTAAATCGTGACGTTTAATTAAGGATAGAACGATCTTAACATAAATTATGTTAGTTTATTAATTTTTTTTATTTTACATAGTATTTTTTGTTTTGACCAGTTAGCATATAAAAAAATAGATTTCTGTAAAGTTCGATTTAAAATTGAAAATATATTTAAATATAATCTTTTTTTTGAAAAACATAACACGAAACATGATTAATATTAAAAAAAATTTTAACTAGTAAAGATATTCAACTATACCAAATGTACATACTTATTGATCTTAATTCTTATGTAACTTTATTAATAACTTTCATTATTAATGAGTCTCTTACTAGAGTAAGTTTTGATAGATTAAATAGTTTCAACGGTTATATATTGATCAAAAAGAAAAAGTTTAGAGATTTTAGAATTTGAGTATTTAATTTAATTGACTATGAATTTTTTAAAAAAATCAAATTACTCCTTATTTATGTAATTTTTCAACTAAAAGTGTAATTAAAAGTTTAACTCCTTATTTATATAACTATGAAAATTTATCAACTAAAAGTGTAATAAAAAGTTATAAAAATAAATTATTTTTCAAAGTATTTTCTAAAATGGGAATTTATCTGACCAAAAAAATAAAATAAATGGGATTTTCTAAAAAAGTATTTATATTCAAGGTCATAGCTCATAACTAAATACAATAAAAATTGTGATATTTTTCTTTTTCCCATGAAATCTGCTACTACCTTATATTAGAATTTTCAGTCACTTGGGTCTACCTTTGCCCAAAAAAATATGTCTTAATATAAAGGGGAAAAAAATATTTCAATTCTTTTTTTCACTCTTAATTGTCATGTTATATTTTATTAAAATTAATTTAATTAATTTTTAAAATTAAATTAAATTATATTAATTTAATATTTTAAATAAAAAATTATATTTAAATATTAAAATATTTTTACATTGTAATATAATTAAAAAAATATATCATAAAATATTAATTAAAATTTTAATTATATGACCTAAAAAAATGATGAAAAATTAAAAGGGAAGACAAGGTTCCATGTGATAATTAAAAAAAAAGAAGCTTACGTGTCATTATGGGAAACTAAAGGACTATCCACAAACTTTTCTCCTATTAAAAACAGTGGCAAATGCTCTAAAAAAAAAAAAAGCACCATTTTTCATTTTAAGGATTCAAGAAAAGGGGAAAAGCAAAAACCAAGAAGAAACAAAGCAGCTCCCATTTTTCTTCCTTGTTCAGTGATGGCATCGTTAAGTAGCCACCATTTTTACCCTAAAAAGTTCACAAGTAGAGTATATACTAGTAAATCTTCTTTCTCCCATTTCATTGTTTCATGTAAGGAGCAGCAGCAGGATGAAAACAACAAACAAGTGGGGCGCAGGTAGTATTCCCTATTCCAACCCCTCTCATCAAAATGTTTCCTTTTGATGTGCATGATACTAAATCTAGCTCATTGCTAATATATGTAGGGAAATAATACTAAGAAGCAGTGAAATTGCACTTATTGGAGCCCTCTTCAACTTCAGGCATGTATTCTCCTTGCTGCATTCAAATATATATGTTTGGTTTTGATTACTTAAGTCTTTTGTAGTAACCCCTTTTCCAAGATTTTACAATTGTTGCTATAGTCAAGCTACTCATTAAAATTTTGGATTTTCTTTTGTTGAGTTGAGTAATTTGTATAGAGATGGATTTCTGATCTGTGTGGCATTAGTTTCCTGTTTGCTCATAGATTTTGAAGTTGAAACTTGAAAATTTGAGTTCTTGCAATTGTGTTTGGATATGTATTTTACTCGAAAAGAATTTGAAGTTTTATGACCGGAAGTAACAAAAACCCCCCAAATTGGCTATTTGAATATTACATTGTCACAAAAAATATTTGAAGGTAACTTTTCAAAATCTATGGCGAAACGCTAGCTTAGAAATAAGGTGATTTGAGTAGAAAAGATTGAATCTTGTTTTTGTGATGCAGTGGTAAAAAGCCAAATTACTTGGGAGTTCAAAAGAATCCACTTGGTTTAGCTCTTTGTCCAGCTACTAACAATTGTGTTTCTACTTCTGAGAACATCAGTGATGCTACTCACTATGCACCTCCTTGGTAACTTTTCTTTTTCTTTTCCTTTTCCCACAGTAATCTGTATGTTTTATGTTTGGTCTCTATCTCTATCATTGATAAAAAGTGCACGAAAAGTAGTCGACTTTTCTATATGGTGATGAGATGTTCACGTTTAGTCTAAAGCAACAGTATATATGTGCACATGGAAATTGTGCACATTAATATGATAGCTACTAGTTGACACATGAATCACAAAAGCCTCCTTTTTTTGACCATTTCTATTTGACTAGAATCACTATGGGTGATCTTGTGTGTAAATTAATATGTGGGTGTGGCCCGGCATGGTCCTGGGTAAGATGCACTCTATCTAGACTATCAAAAACTGACATGATGTTACAGATAATTTTCAAGATGAAATGGATGTGTCAGATCCTTTCTATCCAAGAATCAGTATGCTCTTGAATATAAACATCTTTTTTTTATAACCGTGGTGTGAACTTCATATAAGCATCTTGGTGGACTGTGCTTTTAGAATAGATCAATATGCTACCCCGACAAGGTCTAACTATTTTCGTCAATGAAACTAAGGAAAGGAATATGATAAAATCGAAGGTTAAAAGATAAGCCTTTAATCTTTATCAATGGGGATACTGTACAGAGATGGTAAAATTTTGGTGCTTTGATTCTCAGGAACTATAACCCTGAAGGGAAACGTGGTAAGGTCAGCAGAGAAAAGGCAATGGAGGAGCTACTTCAAGTGGTAAAGAGTCTTAAAACCTGTTTCTCATCATAACAAATAGTTGAACAATATGTTTCACTTACCAACCTATTGATCTGCATCATTTTGAAGCTAAAATCAACAAAACCAGACAAATCCTCTCCAAGAATAATGGAGAAGAAAGATGATTATGTGCGTGTGGAATATGAAAGTCCTATCTTGGGGGTAAGTCCTCAAAGTGTTTCAGTTACAGGAGCAGCATTTTCCTCAGCCACTAATGAATAAGTTCATGTTACTACAGTTGGTAGATGATGTTGAGTTCTGGTTCCCTCCAGGCAAGACATCAATTGTACAGTATAGAGCAGCATCTCGCATGGGGAATTATGACTTTGATGCTAATAGAAAGCGAATCAAGGTATGACTATACATACTATTTGCTGTTCTTGTGCTTTCCAACCTCGTTTAAGTCATTGGCTAATCTGGTCATATAAAACAGGCGCTGAGATTGCAATTAGAGAAGAAGGGATGGGCATCAGAGGACACAGTCTGATCGGCATGATCATCTGCTGAATACAGATTCTCATATATTGAGCTTCTTTAATTTGTAAAAGCTTAATAGAACAGATGAAATGACACCAGTATTACTTCTGGGCAACATGTTAGCATTTGACACTAACTGGTTAATGAATGGTGAAGCAGTTTACCACAACCCACATTGGTGACTTGGTGTGGGCAGTGATTTTCTTGGTTCCTTACTCTTTTCATTTCATCAAGAAACGATGCACCATCCCTTCCATCACTCAAACACACACGAAATTAAAAATTGATGGATGAGTTGAAAGTTATTAGGTTAATATTTCGCCACTATTATTTTCTAACAATCATCAGTTCAATAATTTTTTTTAAAAAATTTATTAGGAACAAATGATAAGCTTATTAAATATACAATTTAAAGGGTTACTAAGGATACATATAGTGCTAATAATAAATAATACATAGATGGATCGTTTAGTACGTGTGATAACATATCCACAATTAAGCGTGTAATAAAGCTAATCAATAAAAGCTTATATTGGGATATTCCACCTCAACTATGACGCGAAATTAAACCATATTTTTCTTAGAAATCAATGGAACATATTATTTAGTGTAAAAGAAGGTTGAAGAGCAATATTATTGTGGAATCAGCCGGGAGAGGGCCATGGGCGATCTACTCTCATGGCTTCTTTCCTTGTTCCTTCTCGTTGCCGTTCTCTCTATAGTTCTCTACCAGGTTTATTCAATTACTATCTCTTTGCATGTACCCTTTTTTCTTCTCTATTTGATGCCTTCTTTGTAAATCTTTTGGATAATTTGAAGCTGGTAGAATGGGAAGACAAGTTGAACGAAATTAATTTTCTTGACGTGATGAAACCATATCTGCAAATTCCAAATTTAATTCACATCAAGACTTAATCGAACAATCCTCAAACTTCTAATTTGTTGAAGAGAATTTAACATGAGAAGCTTAGCAAACCATGTCAATCAAGAAACAGTTTAACTTGCTTGTTTGTTATCTTATTGTCTTTGTAATAATTGATCTGGAAATTCATATGTGACAAATGTCTAGTGTTGAGTCTACTGATTAAAGTTCCTAGGCACAATATTGTTAACCTTGAATTTTTGGCTGCTCACTTATTTCTACTCAATGTTCTCCTTTCTGTTTATATTTTTAGGGTCAGTAAATATTGCATTTGGACTTATTTAACTGCAGGTCATGTGCTTGGCGGACCTTGAAAGTGATTATGTCAACCCTTATGATTCTGCATCCGAGATTAACATACTCGTGGTTCCGGAATTTGTTCTTCAAGGAACACTATGCTTCCTACATCTTGTGATGGGACATTGGTTAATGTGTCTGGTCTGTCTCCCCTACTTATATTATGATGTCAAAGTGTAAGTCTTCTAATGAAGTATGTACAACTGCGAACTCTTTCCTGCTGTTTGTTGTCATTGGCATCGCAAAATGTTCTGACAACGGATGTTAACCTTTTTGATTAGCTATACTGATCGTCGCCACTTGCTAGATGTAACTGAGATTTTCAACCAGCTACCATGGGAAAAGAAGATTCGGTTGTTTAAGCTTGGATACCTTGGGATACTTCTTGCCTTTTCTATAATCTGGTATGGTGTCAATGATGAGTTGTTCCTGTTTTTTCTTTTCCTTCACTTTTTGTACAAACTGTTCCACTTTTTTAGGTACTTGTTCTCCTAATTTTCCTTATCTGTTTGTCTAATGTTGTATGTGGTTATAGTATGATCTGGAGCATTGTGGCGGAATGAAGAACGAGGAATTGCTGATCTCACCAAAGTTCCCTAGTTCCTCTCTCTGCTGCATGGCATTTGCATAAGAAAAAAGATGGAGGGCATTAACTTGGTGTGTTTCTTTCAACCTGTCCGACATGTTATCTTTCTCTTCATATAACCAATACTGGCTCTCACAAGGGCTATTGTTCATCATGGTTCTTAATTTCTTTTAAATTTTACATCCTCATAACTTCAACAAGTAGTATTTTGGATTTAACTTTTTACTGTGAAAAAGATGGAGTAAAGTTACCTCTTCAAACCATACACACTTTTTCAGACTCTCATTTACTCCTTATATCAGAATGTAATGGTGGCTCCACTTGTCCCTTCAACTACCTTCTTTTTCCTTTTTCGTGGTCTAAAGTTTCCAACTATCGTTAACCATATTGATCCACATGAGAGTTGTTATTTAAATCATATAATGAAGTTTTTTGTGAAAAATAGGTACTAGTACAGATGCCTTTTTTTTGATCTTATGATGGATGAGCCTTAAGTTATGGTCTCTATTTTTGTACTTGTATTCTGCAAGTTTCAAGCTTTTTCATGTGTATCATTATGCAACAAGTGGTGGTCCTGGTGAGACACTTTAAATCTGTCTAAATCAAATGATTGATCATAATAAGTAATGTTTACTTGATCCCTTGAGCTACCTTTTCAATTGTGTGCATACTTTCTGTGATAATATATATTTGGAGTTAAATTCCTGGACATTTTGTTTTATTTGACCATAAATTTTCTCTGTATCTAACGCGATCTGGTTTATAATTTTGCTCAAAATTGCATTTTTGTCTTAGGTTCGTCGATGAAAGGAATCTTACTGTTTGTGGATGGCCTAGAGAATTTAATCCAATTTAAGGAAAGGATTGGTTGTCCTCAACTAGGGAAAACATATAGACAGTCGACTATTAGGTTACTACTGATGCTATTTATCTTTTTACCTAGTGATACTCTTTTCTTCTTTCTCATAAGACTTCAACAAATAGAAAGAAATTAACAACTGATATTGTCCTTGAATCTTAAACAAGTTCAGCATCAAGTCATATAAGCTTGATAATCTTTGATGTAATATCAATTTGGCTTGATAATGTAAATCAACTCAACTTTGAACTCGAGCTTTATGTTATATACTTGTTATACATATTTAGTAGCTCATACACATTTCCATTTTAGCATGATATTATTAGAGCAATAATAGCTACAGTATTTGAGGTTTTTCTGAAACCACCCAAAAGAGTAGTAACAATTTGAGTGTAACTACAAACCTTCAACTGTTTGACCAAACACGTTAAATGTTAAAGCACTCAAAAAGTTCCCTACAATTACACCATAATGATAGATGCTCTTCAGATGAAACAACATATTCTATCCTAACAAAAGTTATTGCCGATCAGACAAGTTATACTATTCAGGTACTGGGCGTATGAAGTGCTTTCACAATCTGGGAATGAATTCACGTAGAGGGATCAGATTACTCTCCTTGCAATGATATGTTAATATCTGTAGTAGACTTTCTTGAATCTTGAACAGATGGCATGGCCGTCCAGTGATTTGGTTGAATGGAAGAAGAAATAACATTTTGAGTTCCAGCTGCGGGAACATTTACAGTGTGTGCATTGGAACTTCTAGCCTCCATATTAGAGCTATGGGGCGCAGCAGGAGAGAGCGTTCCATAAGTTATTGCTTTGAGTTCTGCTTTCTGTTTCTTTGGCTTGGCCTCTTGGTAGTTGCTTGGTAGAAAACTTCCCACTACAACCTAGTATATATTGAAAAAGCAAAGAACTTGAGCACAAAATTGAGCACTCTCAATCTCTATACTCCTGACTAACAGTAGAACATAAATAGGAAATTTTATTGTGAGTAAATGTCATGCCAAAGATTAGAATTCATGCAATAGAAAATAGTTTTACCTGGACAGGACTAGCAGCTATTAGCAGTCCTGCAAGTGTTCCTCCGACAACACGTCCATCAGGACTTGCCAAAGAAATGCTCATTCCTCCGGTTCTGCTAGTAGTACGAGAACCCCCAAACTCTGTTGGAGTAAAGGATCCAGACAAAGAAAGGATTTCAAATCGACCCTACACGACAATATTACACAAGGAATTTTGATCATTCATCAAATGTAATTGAGGACGCCAAAGCAGGAATGAGGCTTATCCTTTTTTTCCCTAATGTAATGGACAGCTGCACCTCAATCCCAAACTCGTTGGAGTCGGATATAAGAAAGCTAATAACCACCATGATGTGATGCAAATTAGAGTCACTGGATGTTGAATACACAAGAAAAAAACCAACCTCATAAGTTAGAGTTCCCCCTGATGAATTTGGCTGGCGTAGAGTGACATTTGATATCAAACCAACAGCAGAAATAATGCAAATAGCTCGAGGTCCTTGCTGAGAAAATGAGATTATCTTCATGGTAACATCCTAAACAACCAACGAAAGAGTAAATACGTTTCTGATCTGAAGAAGTAACAGAGTAATAAACCATAACGAAGTGTTGTGTGGCGTTACTAATTCCCAGTTAGAAATCTGCTAACTGGGAAATGAAAGGATCACTCCTTTATATTAAATTCCCAAAGAAGTATGAATTATTATTGGCAACAAAGCTAAAGTAGCTATAATATACAATTACACTAAGTAACTATATTTGTAATTTAAAAATATAAAAAAATTTTAAAAAAAATTGTGGAGTTATTTAGTGCATTTGGAAATTTGCAATTGCCAATTTCACCTCACACCAACAGAAAGAACCCTATGTGTTTGTTGTTTTTTTTTTTGAAAAAGAGAAACAACCCTATGTGTTTATGATCTTATTCTTACATTTCATTTTTTTTTTATCAAGCTATTCTCAAATGGTATTTGCAACAACATTATCATTTGAGATCTAATCCTACACATATATCTCAGACTTGGTGAAAGACCTTTGAGAACCTTTTCCAAACATGGCCGACTGTGTAGAATAATTGAATGATCAACCATATCCAGTTTGAAAATTCACATCATCTGCAAGCACTTAAATTATACTAGTCATGTGTATGCAAGTCACCGATCACACAGCCGAATACAAATGATAGTTACAGAACCAGAACTGCTAACACCATTGTGCCACTAGGACAATCAGTACAACACTCACTTGTACAGTCATTTGTTAAAAAAACTGGAACTGTTGGTTGCTCAATTTAAATTGAGACTTGAGGTCAGGCAATTCTTGAATTATTACTACATCCAAGTATCCTGGATCACTCTTTACTTTTGTCTAAGCAAATTTACTTGATACCCTTTTCCTTGAGTAGTTAAACTCTTTGATAACCAAAAACTGACAAGACTTGTTCACATGATTTTAACCTTTGGAAATAGTTTTATTAACATTCTTGTACAACCAAACATACCTCACCAGCTTCAACTGTGATCATGTGAGGCAAAAAGTTGCCACCTGTTGAACATGAAATCCATTCACCTACAAGATGAGATCTAGGTGATTAGCTGCAAAACTTGCATTGCTAACTGGAAGCATATCACTAAAGTGAACTCAACCAATAAGGGAAAAAGATAATTATCGTCTCGACAAGGCTACTTAAGTTCTCCTGCCAAAATTCAGACATGCAACCAAAACAAAATGCAGAAAAAACAACTTCCTTGTGATATTTTCCTTACAAAACCGTAGATTATCTACCTCAGAAAAGCTGGCCGAGTAAATTTAGAAACAAGAATTATATTTTCTTTTTCATTTGCACCAAGAACAAGGGGAAATTGAAGAATCTAGATCACGCTCCTCATTCAGAAGGAATCCATGTATGTTTATGTTGTTTGGATTTTTCAAACATGCCAATGGGTGCGTGTCCAAAAGTAGTGTATTTTTTGAGAATCCGACACGTGTGCAACATGGAAAGTGAAGAATCCGCCTAATTTAGGCCATAGTCCATACAAATCATGTCCTCCTGATGAACTAATGCTAAATCAATCACTAGTAGTTTATAAAATCAAGTCTCATTATCTTCATTTGGCAAAATGTAGAACAAGCCACGAAAAGACGAAAACGAAAGGAAAAAAGAAGAAGTTATAAACTACAGTTATCATCATGAAATCAAGAATATATGGTCCCTTAGATAGCACTAACTAGCCAAATGAACAATTAATTCAAGCCCCCAATTCTCCAAAGGAAATTGTATTTAACTTCATTCATATTAAAAACCTCAACAGTACTACTCCATATCCAATATTCCAACATTCCAGGTCCCAACTGAAAACACACTAGTTAGAATCAAAGACATAAAACTTGTACATTACCTAAATTTTCAGCCCCCACTTTGTTTCGAGCCTTTTTCTCCGATGCAGGACGGGCAACACTCACTTTCTTCGACAAGAAGTCTGCTGAAATAGGCATAGGTGAATTTGTCCTTGCAACTGCCCCATCAGGCCCATACTTCCTAGGACGTCCCCTTTTCTTCTTCTCTGAGCTAATTGGAAAGGCGGTAGCCACCGGAGGGGTAATCACCGCCAATGTACCAGGTGGTATAGGAGTAGATTCTGTTCTTGATACCATATGATAGTTTGATGGAGCTTCTGGAGCTATAGCTTCCCTTGACTCCATTTTTTTCAGCAGATATTAATGCTTTGAAACTGTAAACAAAACAAAAAGAGTCAAAGAAGTGAGCTTTCTAACATTTTCCTTCAATGGAAATTCAGTTTGAAAACAGAATCAATAAGTACATTGAACAATCATCACAAAATTATATAAATAACATCCTTCTCAACGTTCGAACTCTTCAAAAATGTGTACGGTATCCTTCAAAATAGTGCATTTTTTAAGAATCCAACATCATTTTTGAAAAGTCCGAACAACATAACTACTCAACCAACATCATTGCACATCTCAAGTAACACATCAAAAAATAACCCCTCAAAAAAATAAAAAAGACAACTTTTTTTCCTTTCTTTGCTGAAAAACACAAGATGGCAATTCAATATTTTTAAAGAAAAATAAGAGAAAGAACAATATGAAGAGTATATTATAATAGCTTAATATGACTTCTGGAGAAAAAAAAAAACCCAACATTTTCTAAGCCTTTAATTTTCTATTGACAAAAATTCAAGAACCAAAGTACAGACCAGAAAGAATGTTCTTGTTTGCTTTAAAGATCACACCATGGCTGGGTAAGTAAAAAACTAATCTTTAGACCAAAAAGCCAAAAAGAAAATTTAAGCTTAAAACTTGCAAAAAAAAAACAAGAAAATTTTCAAAGTTAGTAGTCATAAACAACAGATTTAAAAACAAACAAACAAAAAAAGAGTGAGAGTGGAGTTTGACTTACACTGCTCTATTTCACAGATCAAATTAAATTTTACAAAAGAAGAAAAAAAAAAGAAAGAAATGGTTATATAACCAAAATATTAATAAAGTTTTTTTTTTTTAATGTGGTTTTTAAGATGAAAACAAATAGCTGTTTCCCAGCAAGATAACCAGTTTTCAGGTGAGCAAAATTTCAAGACAAAGACACAACATGTAAAACAAAAAAGTGGAAAGCAAATTTCTGAATGCAATGCAAATTCACAAAAAAAAAAAAAACAAGAAAAGTTGATTATTTTTTCATATTAGTAGCAATAAAATATTAATTGCACTAAAACCAAAAAAAAAAAAAATGTAATATGATTAAGATGAATTTCAAGTCCGAGTAAAGAAATTAATTAAAAAAAGGGGGTCATTATGATTATTGAGAAAGGGTATTTTGGTAAAATGGTGATGAAATAATAGGTATTATGGGGAAAAAGATAAAATTTCTTTTTGAAAATTGGATTTAATATTGTAGAAAATAAAAGCTGAAAAAGTGAAGGTAGGGGACCAAAAGTTTGTCAGAGCGGTCAACCTTTTTTTGCCGCTGACCTACTTTTTGTCCTTTTTTCAAACCAAGGGTATTTTGAGATGTTAAGTTTATACCCCTGGAGTATTGAATTAATTACTAAACAATGCCACTGATATTTGATTAGTTCAATTATGTCCAATTTGAATAGACATTAATACGTGCTTGCTATTTTTCTGAAATTATAATACTCTTTTCGTGAAAATGGCAAAAATAAAATAAAATTACCAAACACAAAATTTAATGAATAGATAGACTTTTGATATAAAGCAACAAAAAGAAAAAAAATATAAGCGCGATAAGATGATATGAAGTATGTATTATAGACACAAATATATTTTTATCTTATGAATAGATATAAATGTACTTTTATCTTGTGAAAGTAAAAAAAAAGATTATTTTTGATAAATTATCTTGCTGAGAAAAAAAAAGTAAAAGAGAATTATAAAATAAATAATATGATAATTGAAAAAAAATAAATTGTAATATAAAATCAATAATATTAATTATATGAGAGAAACTAAATAATATTCGATTACTTAATAAATTTAGAATAAAATGAAAAATATGTACAAGAGAAATGAGGGTGACACTTGTTAGGTAGTGGAGCCTGATTAATTTTAGGTTTTCCTATTTATTCTGTATTTTAGGTTTTCCTATTTATTCTCTATTTTAGGTTTTCCTATTTATTCTCTGTAACAAAAAATACTCTGATTTATTAATATAAATATACCTCACCGCCGTGGAAGTTTACTCACGGGGTTTTACCACGAAAAATTGGATTTTCTCTCTATCTCTAGATTTCTCATCTCTTTCTCTTGAAAGCTCTTGTCATTCATCTAGTGTGTGTGCGTGAGTTCGATCCTAACTACTGGTATCAGAGCTAAGGAGATTCAACACGATCACTGAAGATGAATAGTTCAAAGCTTGGAATCGAGAAGTTTGATGGATCCGATTTCAGTTTCTAGAAGATGCAGATCGAAGATTATCTGCCAGAAAGATCTTCACGGACCGTTGACCGGGGTGAAGCCGGAATCCATGACGGAGGAGAAGTGGAAACTCAAGGATCGCCAGGCTCTAGGGTTGATCCGGTTGACTTTGTCAAGAAACGTGGGGTTCAACATCGTGAAGGAGAAGACTACGTCCGGTCTGTTGAAGGCACTGTCAAACATGTATGAAAAACCATCGACTATGAACAAGGTATATTTGATGCGTAGATTGTTCAATTTACAGATGTCTGAAACTGGATCCGTTTCTGATCATATAAACGAGTTCAATATGATTGTGAGTCAACTCAATTCTGTGGATATTAATTTCGAAGATGAAATTAAGGCGTTGATTTTGATGTCATCTCTGCCCGAGTCTTGGGATACTGTTGTTGCTGCGATTAGCAGTTCCCGTGGATCTGAGAAACTGAAGTTTGATGAAATCCGTGATGTTGTTCTTAGCGAAAGTATTCGCAAACGAGAAGTGGGAGATTCATCGAGCAGTGCTCTCAGCGTTGATCGAAGGGGGAGAAGTAAGACGAAAGGACAAAATCAACATGGTCGATCAAAATCAAAGAATCGAGGAAAATCCCTGAACAGATCAAACGTGACTTGTTGGAACTGTGGAGAAAAAGGGCACTTTCGGACGAACTGTACAAAGCCAAAGAAGAAACAGAATCAGAAATTTGGAGATGACAATGATTCTGTAAATTCAGCAGAGGACATTGGGGATGCTCTAATCCTTAGTGTGAACAGCCCGGTTGAATCATGGATTTTGGATTCTGGTGCATCTTTCCATTCGTCTCCAAGCAAGGAGTTGTTCCAAAACTTCAAATCTGGAAATTTTGGAAAGGTGTATCTTGCTGACAATAAAGCCTTAGAGATTGAAGGAAAGGGGGATGTTTGCATAAAGACCACCTCGGGAAACCAGTGGACATTGGAGGATGTCAGATATATTCCTGGGATCAAGAAAAATCTGATCTCTGTTGGTCAGTTGGATAGCACGGGATATGCAGCAGAGTTTGGGAAAGGTTCGTGGAAGATCGTGAAAGGTGCTATGGTAGTAGCTCGTGGCACCAAATCTGGAACCTTGTACACCACTGCAGGGTGTATAAACATGGCCGCTGTTGCTGAAGGTGCTTCCGGTTCATGTCTGTGGCACAACAGACTTGGACACATGAGTACTAAAGGAATGAAGATGCTGGTTGCAAAAGGAGCATTAGAGGGTCTGAAGTCTGTTGATATGGGTCTTTGCGAGAGCTGTGTTATGGGCAAACAGAAAAGAGTAAGCTTCACAAAGACTCCTAGAGAGCCAAAGAAAGTGCGGTTGGAAATGGTCCATACAGATGTTTGGGGACCATCTCCAGTATCATCACTTGGAGGATCCAGATTCTATGTTACCTTCATTGATGATTTCAACAGGAAGGTATGGGTTTACTTCTTGAAGCATAAGTCAGATGTGTTTGCAACTTTCAAGAAGTGGAAAGCTGAAGTTGAGAATCAGACCGGTTTGAAAGTCAAATGCCTAAGGTCTGACAATGGAGGGGAGTATGACAAATCAGAGTTCAAGGCATTCTGTGCAGCTGAGGGAATCAGATTGATGAGAACAGTTCCTGGTAAGGCAAGGCAGAATGGAATTGCTGAGAGGATGAACAGAACATTGAATGAGCGTGCAAGGAGTATGAGGATACACTGTGGGCTGCCCAAAACACTTTGGGCGGATGCTGTGAGCACAGCTGCATACTTGATCAACAGGGGACCATCAGTTCCTTTAGGGTTCAAGATTCCAGAGGAGGTGTGGACAGGAAAAGAACTCAAGTACTCACACTTGAGGACTTTTGGTTGCACTGCTTATGTTCATGTTGATCCAGAAAAGAGAGACAAGCTTGATGCCAAGGCTGTGAAGTGTTACTTCATAGGATATGGTTCTGATTTGTTTGGTTACAGGTTTTGGGATGACAAGAACAGAAAGATCCTGAGACATTGTGACGTGACATTTGATGAGTCTGTCCTGTACAAGGACAGAGAGCAGAAGGTTCTAGAGATTACAAAGCAAGTGGGAGTTGAGGTTGAGTTGGAGAAGAGTAACCCCAGAGATGTCGAAGCAGATACTCAACCAACTCCTACTGAAGAATCTGAAGTGGAGCAAGTTACACCTGAGCAGGTGTTAAGGAGATCATCCAGATCCATCAGGGCACCAGATAGGTATTCACCTTCATTACACTATCTATTGCTGACTGATGAGGGGGAACCAGAGTCTTTTGATGAGGCCCTACAGGTGGAGGATTCGATCAAGTGGGAGCAAGCCATGGATGATGAGATGAGGTCACTTGAGAAGAACGACACATGGGTGTTGACTGAGTTACCTGCAGGGAAGAGAGCTTTGCTGAACAAGTGGGTGTTCAAAATCAAGACTGAACCAGATGGCAAAAGAAGGTTCAAGGCTCGTTTAGTGGTTAAAGGATATTCACAAAGGAAAGGTATTGATTATGCTGAAATATTTTCTCCTGTTGTGAAGTTAACCTCTATTCGAATTCTGTTGAGTATTGTTGCATCGGAGAATTTGCATCTAGAGCAAATGGATGTAAAAACAGCGTTTTTACATGGAGATCTGGACAAAGAGATCTATATGCAGCAACCGGAAGGATTTGTGGTTCCAGGCAAGGAACACATGGTGTGCAAGCTCACCAGGAGCTTGTATGGACTAAAGCAAGCACCAAGGCAGTGGTACAAGAAGTTTGACTCCTTCATGACCAAGAGTGGATTCTGCAAAGCTGAAAAGGATCCTTGTTGTTACTTCAAGAAATACACTGATTCATATGTCTTTCTACTCTTGTATGTGGATGATATGTTGATTGCAGGATCTAGTATGAGGGAGATTAACAATCTGAAGACAAGGTTGTCTGCAGCGTTTGAGATGAAACATTTGGGTCCAGCGAAACAGATTTTGCGGATGAAGATTTCTCGGGATAGATCTACTGGCACTTTAAATCTATCTCAGGAGTTGTACATTGAGAAGGTTTTGAGCAGATTCAGGGTTAATGATGCTAAACCCAGGACTGCTCCATTGGCAAATCACTTTAAATTGTCAAAGGAGCAGTCACCCAAGACTGCCGAGGAGCGTGATCACATGGCACTTGTTCCATATGCTTCAGCAGTTGGTAGTTTGATGTATGCTATGGTCTGCACTAGACCTGATATAGCACATGCAGTGGGAGTTGTTAGCAGGTACATGGCGAACCCTGGGAAAGAGCATTGGGAAGCTGTGAAGTGGCTTCTGAGATATCTGAGAGGTACATCCAGTACTTCACTTTGTTTTGGAAAGGCAAGGTGACTCTACAGGGTTTTGTGGATGCTGATCTTGGTGGGGATGTTGACTCGAGCAAGAGTACATCCGGGTACGTTTACACCATAGGTGGAACAGTAGTGAGTTGGATGTCCAGGCTTCAATAGTATGTTTCTCTTTCATCAACTGAAGCTGAGTATGTGGCAATAGCTGAAGCTGGGAAAGAGATGATATGGCTGGCAGATTATCTTGAGGAATTGGGCAAGAAGCAGAGCGAGAAGATTCTTTACTCAGATAGCCAGAGTGCCATACAGTTGGTGAAAAATCCAGTCTATCATTCGAAGACAAAGCACATCAGAAGGCGATACCATTTCACTCGCAGGGCAGTGGAGGATGGTGATATGTGCTTGGAGAAGATAGAGGGTGCAAAGAACCCGGCAGACATGTTGACGAAATGTGTTGATGTTGGGAAACTGAGGTTATGTAAAACCTCGGTTGGTCTTCTGTAGTTGTTGCTACAGATGTTGCGGTGCGGTAAAGATGTTGATGATGAAGAGATTTTTTTTGAGAATGTATTTTTTGGATGACTGAGTCAGTCTCCAAGTGGGAGAATTGTTAGGTAGTGGAGCCTGATTAATTTTAGGTTTTTCTATTTATTCTCTATTTTAGGCTTTCCTATTTATTCTCTATTTTAGGTTTTCCTATTTATTCTCTGTAACAAAAAATACTCTGATTTATTAATATAAATATACCTCACCGCCATGGAAGTTTACTCACGGGGTTTTACCACGAAAAATTGGATTTTCTCTCTCTCTCTCTCTCTCTAGATTTCTCATCTCTTTCTCTTGAAAGCTCTTGTGTTCTTCATTCATCTAGTGTGTGTACGTGAGTTCGATCCTAACAACATAGAAATAATCGAATTCTCACTTATAAAATAAAAATACAAATACTTAATTAATTAAGCTATTTAAATTCAACGTCAAAAACTAGTTATAATAATGGGTCCTAAGAAGTAGTATCATCAAAGTAAAACACACATAACAATAAACTATTTTTTTCATAGGAAAAGAGAAAGTGATATTTTCTTGAGAGTATTGAACTATCACATAAAATGATAATGGAATAATAGTATATAATATTATTCTCATTTATGTTGGTGGAAGTAATTTTTCACACGTGGGAGACATGCAATCGGATCTACCAAATTATTAACTTGAAAACAACAAGAAAACTTTTACCATGTTAGATTGCTCAAATTACCTTTCAATTCTACGTCACATAAAACTTTACCTTTCAATGAAATCTCGAAATTATACAATTTTCAAGAGTCAAATTTTTAGTTTTGACAATAAATTTGAATTCTAAATCTTTTTAAATAATATTGACATGTTTAAATCCAAGTGAAAAATATTATACATGACTTAAAATATTGACATATAAAATTAAAACAGTCAAATAAAAAATAAATTTAATTTTTAAACTTTAAATAATATCACGTAAATTGAGTATCATGTATTTTTTACGGCACCAATGCATATATATAACTATATTGAAGAATTGACATTATTAAATTGCATTATTTACTTTATTTTATAACAACACAATATATATGTGTTAATATAATTTTTCTTTTACATGTTTTCAGTTAATACAATATACATTAAATAACTGATAATTATTAATACTTAGCTAGTGTTTGGTCATAAATTTTTAAATATTATTTGAATGAAAATTTTGGGTGAAATTTCACCATCTGTTTGGTCATAGGATTTAAGAAATATATTTCACCTTTTTAGAAAAACATGATTTATACCCATAAGTTTTAAAAACTATCAAAACTAACTATAAGTTTGTATTACAAATCAATTGGATGTTCGTTACAACAATAACAAATAGCGTCCATGACACTAGAACAATGTGGTAATTTGGAGTGAGTGCAACAAGCATTATTTCATACATCGTGAAGTAGACGAAACACATGACTTTGTTACCTTGATCTAATTTTTCATTATTTTCATCAACAATCATATCATCATTTAATATTACTAAATATTTCATCACTATTTTGGTGTTCACGTAAAAAATTATATAATACAACACAAACAACTACTAATAGAAAATGTTTTTGTAAAAGATAAAAGTTTGAGGTATAATTTTAATTTTCAAAAGGTCCCAAATAATGATATTTGTCCCAAATACTAGAAAAAACTAGTATTGAGAAATTTGGGATATTTGCCAAACATATTTCCTAAATAATGGCAAAATATATGAACAAACATTATTTGCTAAATTTTTTTTAAATATTGTTTAGAAAATCTATGACCAAACGGGTCCTTAGCTAATATCGTCATATACTAGTTGATACTCATCGTTTGAATACAGACTCTTTCCTAATAATTATAACGCAATGTTTTCGAGAGATTAATATTGAAACAAACATTTTTATTATTATTATTAAAATAGCGATAGTAATCAATTGTATAGATTTTGTGAATCTAATTCATAGTGACTTAATCCAAAAGTTACGCACTAAATGACAATTCTTTAAATATTTTGGATCGAAAATCAAAATATAAAAACCCAATAGTCAATGAAAATTTCATTGTTTCCTAATAAATACCCTACATTTTTTCTGCCAAAAAGTAGGCTACATCAATTTTGAATCACGGGTTCAATCAACAATGATTTTCAAAATTAATTATGACAGATTTCAACTAATTCCGCAAGAGACAAAATTCAACATTTTAAATTTTATATACTATACGATAGAAAAGGTTTTTTTTTTCTAAAAAAAGAAAATAGTTAATGACTGATAAAATATTATTAGTAACTTACAATATAAATGTGTAATAATACACAATAACAATTCAAATAATTAATTTTTTATATTATCAATGTAATTTGACTTATTCTAAGCATATCTTTTTTTTTTCAAAGTTAATATCTTGCACTCAAAAGAAAAATAATCAAAATAAAAAAATAGAAAGAAAAACAACGTTAACTATATAACAAAAAACACTCTGATAAATAAACAAACACGTATGCTAGTAAAAAAACGGAGGATAAGATCTCATGTGAAATAATTGATTAATACTATCCTCTCTGTCTCATTTTAATTGATCATTTTTAATACATATATTAAGAAATCATTTACAGGAAGAAAATTTTATTAATTCACACTTTAAAAAATATTTTAAAAACTTTACAAATAAATATAAACACTTCAAAAAGAATTAATTACAAAAATAATATATTAAAATTTTAATTAATTTTTTATTTAGTCAGATAGACAATTAATATGGCATGAAACAACTGTTTCAGCTAATATGAGAAAGATAAATAAGGAGATGAGACTATTATTCTACAATCCGTATGTTTAAAATCTTTGATATCTATATTTTCTTATAATAATGATGTTCTCAATTAAAAATATGTCATGTCCTATCTAATCACGTCTTTCAATTTATTTTCGACCTATATCGGCCATGTATACCAAAATATTTGAGTGAGCTAATTAATATATGAACAACATAAGTGAGTCCTCTTCAATGGTATTTCCACATTAATTCAAACAGATGAGTGTTTTATCAAATTGTTCCAATTATATTTATTTATTATTGCAATCACAATAGCAATGCAAAATCAAATTAAGATACTGAGGGATGAAAAAATCAAAAAGGAAAAAGGACATTTGTGGGACCTATTAGGCTTTTTGGGGCAGTCATGGCCCATCTTTGATAAGTTGCTGAAATTTTAGTCAAAAGCTTAAATTATTGTTATTTTCGTTTCTGTTCACCTTTTTTTTTTTGGCGGTAGGAATAAATAAATTGGTTAGGCAAATAAATTCATAGAAAATATGATCTTTTGCACTTATACAATTAGAACATAAGAAAATTATCGGTCTGCATCTCTTAAGTGTTAAATTAATTCTCCATCATAAAACTTAAACATTTTTTATTGTCATAAAAGACTAGCAAATCGTTTATCCATATCAAAAAGGTGTATTCATTTAACACCTCTCAATACTTTCCGTTTTAATTTATATGTAAACTTATGTTTTGCTTCAAATATATAACATTTTATGAGACTAAAAACTATTCAGTTTAGATAAAATGAATAGTTCAAATTAAATTGTCATTTGGTTGTCTTTTTTTTCAAAAAAAAAAAAAAGTTGTGGACCGAAGAAGCTTGAATCAAAAGATACTTGACCTTGACTTAAAATATGTTTCATATTTTACTAATTTTAGCTACCAATTGAAGCAATCCAATATTCACATAAACTTACCAGCAAATTCTCTCAAAAAGTAACTTTGACTGTTGGAAAAGCAAATCCCCATATTCTTTGGCCTTGGAGGACTCTTATTGAGAACATTGGTTCAATTCACACCACCACATCATCAAAACAAATAAAACAGCACATCCCTCACACCTCGTATCTGTACGAACGACTAAAGAAAAAGCGCAGTTCAGTGCACAAAGCTCCCACTATGTGCAGGGTTCGAGTGGAACCACGTTAAAAGGAAAAGGCATTGGCTGTAAAACCAGATGAGTATCCATTGATACTAGTTGTACCGCTAAATCAAGCATTTGGTAATGACGTTGGCATGTGGCAATGGAACGTATCCAGCTCTTCTCTCCTCGAATGAGTACTCGATATTATCAGCACAAGCAGAAACATGGCGACTGGATGGGGTCATTGCAGTCTGCATGGCAGTGGAAACTGATGAAGGAGTTGCTGGCATTGGAATGGGCAATGTTTTTGGGGTAATACTTCCTTCAACAGCAGAGGCAATCTTTGTTGGAGTCGTAATTGGAGTCTTGTTCAAAGACACTGTTTCCTTGAGTCTTCCTTCAGCAGAGGTAATCTTGGTTGGAGTCATAACTGGTGTTCTGTTCAAATACAGTGCTTCCTGGACCACCCCGCTTTTTAGGGTCTGATTCTGAATATTGATGGTACTAGCATTTGATGATAACAATGACGACAAGGGAGAAAGAGGCTTCCTTGTCTGTGTTGTTGCATTTTTAGGTGGATTTAACGGTCCCTTCCTTATCTGTGCTGATTCACTTCTAGGTGGATTTAAAGGGGCCTTTCTTGTCTGTACTAATTCAGTTCTAGGTGTATAAGGGGGATAGAGGCTTCCTTGGTTCTTTCTTGGTGCCAAGATGCTATCTCTTCTGCCTACAACAAAAAGTCAAAAGTTAGACAATTTGAATATCAATAGCGCGGTCCAATTTAGAAGCCTCAAAAGCTCAATAAACATAGACATAGAAATGAGTATACAACAATTTTGGTGGAAAAGTAAATTCAGATACACTAGAGGACAAGATCACAAGCCTACCACTTTGGGGAGTTTGCTGTTTCAACGAGCTAGACAGTCGAGAGGATGGTGCAGGTTTACCAGCATATGGGGTTTGAAGCATTGATCCTCCAAGCGATAGTCTTTTATTGGTCAAACCTCCCATTGATGGTCTAAAATTCTTCTTTGCACTCTTTGAAGGACTAGGTATTGAACCAAAAAGTGCTTCTTGCTCCACCATCAACTGTCCCTGAAGCTTCTTCTGGTCCTTGAATAAAAAGAAGAATCTTATAAACAACTAATACACAGAGAAGTCATTTCATGTGTAATAATAAAATGGAAAATCCATACCCTCTGTCTCTGACGCTCAAGCTCCCTCTCCTGCTTTAGAACACAATATTGCTCAATCATATAAAGAACGGCTACCTGGAAAGCAAAACTGAAGGCGTAAGTAAACAATACAAGAGCGTTATCATCAACTTCGAAGAGTTAAGGCAGCTGCAGATGTGGATGCATGGTTAGTCTTGCTTAATATTGCTATAGCAAAGTCGAGTTAGGTGCTTACACCATCATACAAGAATTCATGTCCTCTTTCTTTCTGCCAAGCGCTAGCTCTCAATCTCAATGTCTCCACCATAGCTGCCACAAAGTCAATTTTAAGATTCTTACCAAACTAATCAAGTTTAATTGGCACACTAAACAGACATGCAACAATGTAAGTGATTTGTTAATGATAAACTATAATTGATTAGCATAACAAAATTTCAGAAACCACACATGTGATTTAACTCTTACTTTCTGGTATCTGCATTCTTAGAGTACACTTGTTATGCAGTAAGCTAACTCAAAGAAGATTAATATCAAAATCTAGGCAGGTTATTTGTATTAGCAAAATCAATTTTTAATGATGGGAGACACGGGGAACAGAAAATAGGTTCCGTACCAGGTATTTTGTTGACAAGAACTCGAGCTTTCTCAGCTCGCTTCAAATTACGATGTGTACCTTTTCCACCATGGTAACGATTTTCATCCTAAATAAAACATATTAGAAACAGAAGTATGGCGCAGAACATACAGGAAAAAGGTCAAAAAACAGAACATAACGTCCAACCCTGTTGTATTCCTCCAACCAACACTCCTCATCACATGCAGCCAACCACTTCTCCAACTTTTCAAGAATCTCTCTCCTACTAAAGGTTTCCTCTTTAACCTTGGAAATCTGGACCTCGAATTGCTCAAGCAGATATGAAGGATCAATTGTGCCTACAAATTATAGCTTTACTACTTGAGAAATACAACAAAAACTTCACACATAATGGAAACTAAATAAATTTCTTTAAGAAATCAATTTGCTTAAGCATACAATAATCCATAAATTATCACAAAATGATTCAGTTAGAATGCATTTGGTTAGAAGTAGCTACGTGTAATCTTGATGACTAATTCATGACAGGAATAAGTTACCAGATTCTATAGCTTCAACAGAAAAGTCAACTGAATTTTGTGTTTCAATAACCAAATGTGCTTTCCTACAGATCTCCTCCAACTCCAGCCTCTTTCTCAGAAGAACCTCTTTCATTTTTGTTGATTTCATTGCCTGCAATCTTGACACTTCTGCCTCTGCCTGCATAAGTATTATAGAATTGCAATAATTTTCATTACTGCTATGAAAGCATCACAACAAGCCTAGAGAGCTCTCAATTTCTGCTAGAAATTAACAGCCTAAAATAATAATTGAAGAGAATTAGTTTATGTATTTTATACATGTTGAAGACTGTCGGCAGACAAAACATTAGGCTCATTTATTTCATTTTCTGAAGCTGCTATGTGCCTGGTGAAATCATAAAATTTCTGTTGCTCCTCTAGTGGTGTATCCATCAAGCTCCACAGCTCAATCAGGGTAGTTGCAAGATCTTGAAGCTAAACAACAAGAAGAACAGCATCAGTAGAGAGACAAATATGTGGTATGGAACAATTAAATTGACATTTATACTAACCCTAAGCAATCTTTGTTTCTTGAGCTCTTCCAATCTGTTGATCATAGCAGAAAGCTCAAAGATCATATCTTTGCTTATGTTTTTCAAGACACGAGAATCGTCTAAGGTTGGATCAACCTCAGAAATAGTTTGTTTGTAATCAACCCCAAGGACAACACATAATGAATTGATAGTTGTCAAGTGGTCAACCAGCAGCTTCAGGCGGTCACTCTGAAAATGTTTACAAGATTCTATTAGACAAACAGTAACTCTTGTAATTCTTTATTGCAGAGGAAATATTTCCGATTATTATGAAACTCTGCAACATTAATAGTGGAATGATACTCCCCGTTTGTTTTTTCCTCTATTGTAAGCTGTTCTGATGTGTCTGTGAAGTGACAGTTTACCGAACTCATTTTGCAAAAGTTGGAACTTTTTGTAATAATTTTATTCAAGGCAGCAATCGTGAGCTAAAACATGCAGAGTTTGAAGCAAGTAAAGAGAAGAAACAGAAAAAACCTTCTCTTCTTGCAAAGCAAGCAAATAATTCTGCATTTCTTCTAGTCTTCTGACAGACAAATCATTCTCATCAATTACACTCATTTGAGCATTCTCTTGGAAGTGTAAACAGAGCTCTTTCGAGAAAGTCTGTATCTGATCAACAACAGCCGCAAACTGGTTCATCCTCTCTCCTTTTCTCCTCTTCATCTCTTCTAACTTAGGCTTAATGGCCTCAAGCTCTTCCTTCAAACTTCTGGAAATCTGCTATGTAAGGAGGCTAAATGTTGAAAATTTTCTACATACCAAGCAAAAGATCATAAAGTTTCACTGAATGCTCCAAAGGAGAGATTTTTGTTTGTCTCACCTGCCTAGCATATGATGATTGTTCTCCTAGTGCTGCACATATCTTTGCAATTTCTGCTTCAGAGTCGGCAACAGTTTGCCGCAGTTGAGCCCGGCAACGACTTGCCTGATTCACTTTTCTTCTATATGCCTCCAGACACTCTTGCTGTAGCTCGAAAAGCATCTTATCCCTTTCGATATCAGGCTCTCCCATCTCATCCCATATTCTCTGATCCAAAATACAAGGTAACACACAAAAAAAGAGTACACTCTCAGAACACAATGTAAGTCTTGTATTTCTTAATAACAATAAAAGAGCCTAGTTCCAGCAAACCTGCATCTCAGAGAGAAGAGAGCCACAAGTTGTTTCCATATGAAAAGGCTTCTCACTTTGGCTGTTATTCATTGTTGAAGCATTAACACCTTGAGAAAGAGAAAGAGATGGTAAATGGAAAAGCTAAAGGCAATCCTGAAGCACGGAGATTGAATTTAGATAAGCTACATAGGAAAATCCCAGCTAAATTTAGAATAAAACGTTGAAGTATTTGCTGATTTATCACTCTCCAACCTTAAAATGAAAACGAAGCATTAACAATTTCATTGTTTCAAAAGTTATGATGATCATTTAGCACCTCTTGGACAGAATCTCGCAAATGATTTTTGATATTTATTTTGTTAGGCAATAAAAACATATATCGCACCAGAACTTATCTGTCCAATCAATCAACTATACCTCAATAATAAATTTCATGCAATTTAAAAGGATACTGCAAGAAAAAAAAAAGGCCTTTTAAGCCATGTTTAGTTTCTAGTCCAAAATGTGAAGATTATCATATGTAAAATTCCAAGAAAGACGAACTAATTGCCATAGAAACTAGAACCCTACTTCTTTGGATGCGCGCTAACAGACAAACCTCTTGATCTGTCCCCCTTACCAGAAACTAAAAATCTTGAATATCTAAAACTCTTTTGCTCCATGAACCATTACTTACTAACTATTCAAAAAATGCCAATCAACAACAACAAGATATCCGGTGTAATTTCACAAGTGGAACCTTAACCCTACCTCAAGAAGATAGAGAGGTTGTTTCTGATAGACCACGCCAACTCAAAAGATTCATGAAAAGCCAAGTCCTAAGTTAAAGGAAATATAATACATTTAGATTAGAAATAACAGCTTTCAACTTGAAAACCGCCTTTAATTTGTAAAATTGAGTTAAAATTCAAGAAGCACTAAACCCCACCCAGTTAAATGTAGCAACAAAATAGTATAGAAGTCTCCATGAATGTGAATATTGCGATTATTTGTTTCACCTATACACAGATACTGAATTCTGAAAACAGAGCACCAATTATCATCTAAAATACAAAGAAACTCGAGTAATTAAAACCCTTACTAGAATTTTGATCAGCCGTAATTAAGAGAAAACTGTGATCCTTTTCCGGCAAATTTGCTCAACCCAAGTGAAGTTATTGTTGTGATAATATGAAATTTTGTTAAAAGGGAAATGGAGGATTGTGTTGTTGAATTTGAGTGAGAGAAGGAGGGAAAGAAAAACGTTAGCTTTTCTTTTGTAAAGCAAACGTATGCACAAAGAGAGCGCTTTTATCTCTTTATAGGCCGTTTCATAATCCACTGTTTTTGAATTTCAAAGTACATCTTCATTTTACTCTTTTTTTTTCCTTTTTTTTTGTATTTTATAATTAGTAAGTAAATTTAATACTATGTCAATCTTCAAAAGATATGATTAAAGGTAAAAAAAAATATTTGATATTTTCAGCATGAAATTTTCGAAAACTGATAGTTGAGAAAAGTTTTTCACCATTTATAAAAGCTTCGGATTATTTTTAACCTTTTACCTATTCAATTCCTGTTTAAAAATCTTATATATTCTTTATTACATGCTAAAAAATTTGGATACGAAAGGAGTTTACGAACTTTTGAAAATTATAATTTGAGTAACGTATGACACTTATAATACTTTAAAGGATTTTGCATAAAAACATTGTTAAATAACAAAGATTATCAAGTATTCTTTTATATCCTAATCGATTTCATATGATCGTAATATTCACATCCATATGGATCGACTACCATATGTAATTGACAAAAAAGTACGGCTATTTTTGAGTTGTTGCAGTAATGGGCTGCTAATTTGATTAATTATTCGATTAAGATTGTGAAGTTGTGTTTCAGCCATAAGGTATATACTATGACAAAAAAAATAAAAATACAGCACACTTGAAGAAAGTGGACATACAAGAAGACCCTATTAGAAATCTCTCCATTCTATTCTGTGGCACGGAAATAATCAGGCCAAAAAACGCAAGGATGTCAATCGTAATAACAACATACCCAGTGTAATTTCATAAAGTAGGATATAATACAATAAAATATATGTAAACCTTAACCCTATAACAATATCGGATACTAAAAATATGTCAGTTAGTGCAATGGACTTAGGGGTGGCAAACGGTCGGATTAGATTGGTTTTGCATGGTTTGAATATGATTTGAGAAAAAATAGGGTGGATCATAATCCATCCAAATATAATATGGTCAAATATGATTTAGTCAAAATGGTTCTAACCCATTTAACCAAATTTGTTTTTCAAAACATAAATGTACCTCTCTTCACATACCCCGGGGCGCCCCTCCCCCCCCCTTCACCAACCTACCCCTAAAAAAAAGTATTTTTTCAAAAATAAAAAAAATCTATTTTTTTTTAAAAAAAAATTTACCCCGCCCCTTGGCAACCCCCTGCCCCCCACTCCACCTTCCACCAACATACCCTTTTTTTTTCAAAAAAAAATAATAATCTGTTTTTGCGAAAAGAAAAAAAGAAGAGTTTACCCTCTCCTCCCAGGCATTCTCCGCTCCCCACCCCCACTAAGAAAGAAATTCAAATTTGCTTTAGGAGTGTGAGATAGCCGAACAACCGGTGGGTTTTCCAACAGTGATAGCTGAACTAATCAGATGGGCCGCCCCAAACCTGGAGCTGACATTTAAAGCGGGAAAGCCTGATGCAACGGAGTCATTTTCCTCGGATAAGTTGAGGTACTTTTGCCAATAATCGAATGAGTTGAACTCTGTTCAACGAAATGAGTTGTTCGTGTAACTATGTTATACTGTTACACTCAATTCTGTGAACTTCTACCAACTTGCCTCTAAATTGTTTTTGAGTAAAAATGAAAATAAATGATCTAATATGGATCAAATGGATATCCATATTGAATCTGTTTTGACCATATTTGAAGAGACTTTTAAAATAGTTTGAAGCCCATATTTGACCAATATAATATGAGCGATCCAAATCATTACATATGATCAAAATGGACTCATTTTATTAATATGAGCTGAAATTATCACCCCTAAATGGACCATAGCAAAATAACTACAACCAATTGTGATCCACACTTCAGAAGCTTTGGTGATAACAATCCAAAAAGAAAAAATAGCAATTACAAAGAATATCAAGAAACATTATTGGCTGGAAACTTATAACTTACCCTCTTGAGAACTCATGTTTAAATATAAACTAAACTACCAACTTTGTGTTATATAGGAGCTAATAACCTCAAAATGACTATGTTTTAGCATCAAGCAAATCTGTCTGAGACAGACCTCACAAAATGGCTCACAGAGGTCGTCTCTACTTGTGCTTTTTCTCGAAACAAAGCCTTCCAAACTACCATACGAGGCAACCTGTACACATACATAAATGGGAAATGTGCAGAGGAAGAGGACTAGCTTGTTCTGATCCCCTCAAGGTACCAAGTTGAGAAAAGAGGCATCAAGTGTTGCTCCTCTCCTCACGGACGCTTGAGACCAGGTGACCACTGACTGAGCTGAAGTGGGATGAAGTTCACATGGCTTTGCAGATTAATTGGAGTTCCACTACACTTCTTCACATGGATCAACTGATTGGACAACCTAAGTTGCCACTAATCTTGAGGGAACCCCAAAGTGGCAAAAAGCTTGGATTTTGGCACAACATAACCAGTTGCTCAGAAAGCTTGGATTTTAGAATTCACATCCCATGTGAAACATATGAAAGAGAGAAAAAGCATCGAACAGCAATTGTAATTGTTGTTTAATTTTCATACATAAAATGTGCTGACATAACTGAAATTTGAAACTCACAGAATAGTCGAGGTACTTTGGGGTTTAAAGGTTCAATAAGAATGCCAAGCTTTATAGGTGCAAACTGGACCAAGTCCCATAATCAGCAGGGATTGGCCAGAGGGGGATCTTGTCCATCCAGAAGACATTCAGAGAGTCAATCCTATGCTTATGAACATGTAACTCCCAACAGTAAAATTTTATCCTTCCATTTTATTTATGTAAAATGAAAAAATAAAAGAGAAAGCTATGGGGCTACAAATTCTTCTCCACTAGACCTTTAAACTTCCTTTCAAAAATAAAGATCTTAGCTACCCAAGAAGGACGTAATGAGAAAATAAATGCAGAAATTCAACAAAAAGATTGGAAGCATCACAGCAGAACACTTCTATCACAAAATGTACTGAGGAATGCCAAGCAGTTCATTAAACAATAAACTGGAAGTATTTTCTGCGGAATATGCCTTCTTTCTTAAGTAAAAGAAGACGAGAAAGAATAAGGTATTATGCAGGCGAAGCAGAAGATAAGAAAGCATTGTTTTCATTTTTAAGGTTAGAAAACTGTCATCTGCGCTTCACTAATGAACATCTCTAAGCAATATAACATAGGCAACACCAGTTGAGTAACAAAGAGCATTTCCCAATGTGTAAATTTTCTCCAAAAAGAAATAACCAAATGAAGCAAATAATGCAAACATAAAAGATGATCAAGACGCAGTATGTTAAGTAAGGACATAAAGAGCAATAATCTGCAAATAATTAACTTACTGAATCTTAAGTTTTACTCACCAAAACCTTTACAACACTCAATCCATATGTCAAAAGCTTGTATTCTTCAAAATAGCAGCCTGCCAACATTGTGCTATCGATGTTCCTGCAGTCCGTTTGTGATGTCTCTCATACGGGAACTAGCCATAAAACACTCTTGAACATCTCATACATTTCTAACAACCCAGAGCCAGAAAAACTAGTCTGTCCAATTTCCAAGATCCATAATGGGTGATCTATTCTACGCTTAGGATACCAAAACCTACCCTATTAGATACATGAAAAATCTAATTAACAGGATGAGCCATAACTTGAAAAAAGAAGAGCAGAAACAGGAAGAAGCATTTATTTTGATTCCAATTTTATGAGTTAAATGTTTAACTTGTCAACTACATCACCAATTACTTTTAAGAGTGGCAGAAGTACAGTTAAAAAGAAGATAGAAATTCTTGTTAATGAAGGACCTTGAGATCCAAAGAAGCTCCATGAAATGATAATAAGCCTTCCACACATGTTTTTGACAAGAGGACGAATGTATTTACTTAAGAGAATTCAGGTATGTGGAGCAGGAGTTACAAAATTGTGGATAAGTGGGTAAAGACCTCAGGGGTAATAAGGGATGACGTAACAAGGAATAACGATCAAGACGTGAATTTTATCCTTAGTAAAAGCAGGAGCAGACATCAGCCTTCTTTAGACATGCAAATATATGATACTTCTACGACCAAAGTGTAGTTATAGCAACAATTCAAATAGAAAAGGAAAAAGAAAAGTGATGACAGAAAAATTTGCATAAGCTCTTTCTGTAAAGGAGAGGTGCCAACACACATTCAAGGAAATATTAAATAAACTTCAATTTGTTGCCCATCATTTTCATTCTGGGATGGTATACACGTAATTAAGAAAAATGAAGAAACAATTACAGAAATATGTGACGATAGCTTTTATGGTTGAACAGAAAATTACAGACAATGAAAAGTTCCCATAAGCTTTCTATTCATCAATTGTATATGTCCAATTTAAGATATATGCCACAAACTAGTCCTTAAACAATAAACCTTCACACTTTTTCAATGTTTGCTAGCAGCTTAAGAGGTCCTCGCCTCAATCCTCATAACGGCTTTCAGAAATTGAGGCTAAACTTAGCAACTTATGGTCAATAGAATGAACACATTGATTATGTTTATCTTAAGCATAAACAAATTTAGTAAGAATTGCCATTTCCATTTTCAAAAAATAGCAAATCAGGGAACTAATTCAAGAGTTGACTGGAAAGAATTAATTATAAGCAAACCATAAAAATCTCTCTAGGTACAAGGGCAACAATTTTAACAACACCATCACAACTTATTACACTTGTTTGACAAATCATATATCCACAGATTGTTCTCACACCAGGGATGCATAATAGATTTGGAATTATAAATCGCTTCAAAAGCAATTCCAAGAATGTGTGTAAAATTTAGAGATTGACTGCATTTAATTTTGCCAAAACTTTCCTAGAGAAGTCCTGGTGATTTAATAAATAGTCAAAAACATGTCTCTTCATCAGATCAAGGTATCAGGAATTCAAATAAGTAACACAATTATAAGTACTCTGTATTTAGATTGAGACTCATCTTTCAAGAAAATAAAGTTCTTACTTAAATTGGATTAGTTTTTAATGATTATCCAAATATCAACGAGGTTTGCATATGCTTATTAATTATTGTTATTATTGCGTCATAACATAACAGGATCATACACAATTATATGTGTTGAATGAACATCATACAGTCTCATCTTCTCCAAAATTTCCCTTGTTTCTGCAATAGGACTTAGATTTTAGAGCAAACAGGCCAAAATAGAACTTGACCGAAACAAATCGTGAATTAAGCTAGATTTTTATCCTTGTCTTCTTTATTCTTTTTCCACATCAAGATGAGTTGATTAGCAAGTCAAATTATTTTGGTATATCCTCAAGAGTATGTATTAAGGAAGTCTATTTACATGATGATTTCAAACTACTATTGAATAGAATCATGTCATGTATCTATGTTCAACCTGAATCAGAAGCCAAAAATATAAGCCAATGGTACATCAACACTAACTCCTCAATTGTCCAAAAAAGTTGGGTTTTCATAGAGTTTCAAATTGTCATCTCCAACTAGAAGGTTTTGCCACCATCAAAAAAATAACTTGAAATTTTTTCCACATTCGTGGAAGAAGAAAAGGAGGAGGTATCAACAAAAACTGTTTTACAATGGGACGGGCTCATGAGTCATGATGTTCATGTTAATCAACATAATCAATACAAATCTTCACCCATATTCTCCACATACACTTGGTCACTCTATTAATCCACAAGATCCCTTGTGTTTCACCAGATTATAAGCAATCTTTTGGATAAATTTCAACTTATGGTCTTCTAGGCTATTCCTTTGGATACTACCCACCAATTGCTAATAGCATAATATATATATCACACACATGGGCATCACAAATGCTTGATATTACATACTTCTATAGACAAAGCTGAAATTTTGCTAAAGAGTTCATCTTATCCTAATTCCTAAATTAATATAGCTAACAGAAACAGGTTTAGTCAATCTTGGTCGTTATTTGAAAATTCAGATTATCACTGTCCTCAATTCTTTGGTTAGCATCTGAGAAGTAAAATCAATAGAGCAGCAGCATATACAATAAATGCAAGATAGTAAAAGGTAATCGCTAACTCAGATATGGCAAGTGCAACCAAGTTTAAGTTTTGAAAATTTATGACAGGTCAAATAACTATCTAATGTATGTGCAAAGAAGCTCATGGGCTGTACTTTACAGAATTACAACAGCAAAGACGACAAAGAGGCTGCCAGATGTTTCAACCTTTTGTCTACACAAATATACAACCCACATCTAACATTATAGTATGAAAAATGGAACAAGGAGGACTATAATTAAGTTAGAGTGGGTCACCAGCTGTAAGATCTCTAAACAAGCCCCCCAGGTTTGAATCCGCTGTCAACACAATCTGCGCCGGAGTCCAGTTCACAGGACGAATCAAACCATTTAGGGTTCTCAGGGTAGAAGTTCTCAACAACGAAGCCTACATCTGTATCTATACTCTCATCATGCCTTAAGGGCTTGGTCAATTTAGAATTCCCACAGTCAAGAATGCCCTTCTGATCGAATTCGCTGCACTCCAATGGTTTCTCTGATTTACAAGACTCACCCAGCAGATCCTTCTCATTCCTACAATCTGACCTTATCTGATCCCAAGATGCAACCTCCCCAAGTGTTCTCCCAAAGCTGTCTTCATCTTCCTCAATAAGCTCTGCATCCTTCCCATCCTCATAAATGCGATGATCGTGAACACCCCAATCTGCCAAATCATTTTCCCCGACCAATAGATCGTCCGAGGTCGGCTTATCTGAGAGCAACCCAACTGACTTTGATCCATATTCTCTCACATTCCTAAGTTTATTCGCAAAATCAAACAATTCACGAGACACCGAGCACAATAACTCATGAGGAACTTTCCCAATCTGGCCCTCAAGCAGTGCAATCTCATTCCTTGCTTCCTGCATTTGCTGCAAAATCGAATGTTGCAGATCTCCACTATCCTTCCCAAGGAACCCAAAATCTTCATTTTCTACTTCGTCGCCCATCCCATACACTGTTTCCTGATCCATCAAAACCCCTCCTTTATGCCCAACTACTCGATGCATTATTCTTGCATTCCCATCTGAAGCACCAGGTTCATGCCCCGAGTGCACTGCATACAACTTAAAGACTGCTGTCCCTTCCTCCAGATAGACAAATGACTTATCCTTCTCATTATAATTTGATATTGGAACTATCGCCCTGATACGAAACCCACACCCACACCGTTTTGACGTGTAAGGCTCTCTTTTTAAAATCCTCGATTTCTTCGAGGATGCAGGCTCTCCAGCTCGATGACACGCGTAATCTTTAACCTCAGCTATAAATGGTTTGTACCTTACATATTTCTGCCTAATACACAAGGCCACCTTATACTTTGTGGCCAATTGTTGTAATCTAACAGGCACTTCCTTTGCGGGTACTTCAAATGATTCAGTATACTCAAACCTACGTCTCTTAGTACGTGGCGCAGACTCTGAGCACACGGGGCAAACCTCAACACAAACCCTAATATAACTCTCAGGTATTCCATAAAATTTAGCACCTACAGTCCACACCTGTTTAATTCTTTCTACAGTTTCTTTCAGTCCCAAGTGTTTTAAATCCGCATCACAGTGAAAACTTGTGACTATATCATGCCATTGATCAACATGGGAAACGAATTGACTGGAATTATTCTTGAAACACAGTAATTCATTACCATTCAAAGGGTCGATATTCGCGATAAGCTTGTCCTGGATCCGCTTCCACGCCGTGAGGTATGCCGTGTCCTCATTCCGGTCCTTCCACACCAAACGCCAGCTTTGAAGCACCGACGACGGCGTCACAGATCGAATTTCCTCCGGCGTCGCCACACGGCCCGCGAGAAGACAGCGTATCATCAGGGCATGTGATTCCTTATTGAAAGTGTAGAATTGAGATGAAATGTGAGCTTCTGGGCTTATATTCGCCACAGCCACGGTATGCCGATGACGTTTCTCCGCCTTATTTTTGTCGCCCTTCCCCAAACCCAAATCAGGGTTAGGGTTAGGGTTCGCAGAAACGATGTCGTTCTGCTGCTCCAATTGGGGTAGCGACTGAATTAGCTGCTGGTGATGGTGATGGTGATGGTGATGGTGCTGATGTTGATCGGGATCGGAGGAAGTATGGCTGGTATCATCGTCGTCGTCGTCCCGGAAGAATCCAATATCAGAAAAAAAGGGTTCTTCTTCCTCCTCCTGTAAAATTGACGGCTGAGATTGATCCAAGATTTGATGATGCGGGTCCAAGTGATGATGGAACATATCTTCTTCTTCAACTTTGCTAGGATTCATAGCTTTCTGCAAAATGGGTATCTGAAGAAAGCGTTCTTTTTTTTGGTCTCTCAGAGTAATCGAAGGGGCAGGGAGACGATTTGCTGACACAAGTAAGTTCCCTCACATTCTTGATTTCTCCGCTCACTGCTTTCTTCTGTTGAAATACCGATTCAGTGGTAGTGGGAAATAGAAAAGAACATAGAGGAAAGTGACGGACTATGTGGAACTTCAAGTCTTTGACTCATGTCAAACATGCACTACTACTACTACTACCTTTTGTTGTTTGTGAGTTTTGAATGTTTCTAAGGTTTGCGCCTCTTTAACCCCCTTTTATATTGTGTATATTGCCTTCAATTTCTCTCATCTTCTTGTTTTTGTGATATTTGTGTTATTCCCTTTAGTTTGAAACAAATGTTTGATTGATCTAGGTTTTTAATTTCAAATTGAGATTATTTTGAGAAAGATTTCTTTATGATTCGACATTATATAGATAGTCGGCTTTTTTAAATCGTCAAGAGTGTTATGCAGAGAGAACTAAGAAGTGTTCTTGAGATGATATAAGAGTAGGAGAAAGAAACGTACAATTATCATATCGTATGATCTGATAAAATGTCAGCGGCAAAAGCTTAAATCTGTATATTTATAATTTCGCCTGATTAACTTAGTTGTGATATTAAAGAAAGAATTTTAATTCTTATTAAGTTGTAAGATGATTGAGCACAATCAACATAACTTATATAGTAGTTTTATAATTAAAATGAGTGTCCAGAAAAATGTGTGAGCCTGTTAGGAAAAATAAGATTTAAGAATGACATATTAACATTAATGTAGGAATGCTTTATGTGGTGAATAAGATGATTTGAACATGTAAAGAACAGATGCACGAATGTCCTAATGAGAAAGTGTAAGAAGTTGAATCCAAAGAAAGGAATAGTTAGATCAAAGAAGTAATGGGGAGAGGTGATGATTGGACATGGAATGGCACATCTTTTTTCTGAGGATATGGCCTTAGATAGAAAGATATGAAGATAGCATAGGTTGGTATGGTAATAGGTAGTTAAGTATTATCTCACTTTTCGGTTAAATTAGGCTTGATGGTAGTCGGAAGCACAATGCATGTCATAACATTAATGTTATTCGTATAAATGTTATATACTTTTTCTCCAGGGTGGGCATAAACACTGGAAAATCGAAACACCGAACCGAACCAAAATTTTTCAGAATTTCAATTTCGGTATTTTGGTTTTCGGTTCGGTATTTGGTTTACTTTTTTGTATTTTTTGGTATTTCGGTTCGGTTTTCGGTTATTATTTTGGTTTTCGGTATTTCGATTTAAACCGAAATATTATACTATAATTTATATTATATTAATTAATAATTATTAATATTAAATAATTTTTTTTTAAAAGAAACCCTATGGCCCTATTCCTCTCTCTTTCATCTTTCTAGTTTCTACTGATTTTCTTTTTCTCCTTTCCTCTTCCTCTCCTCTTCTTCCTTTTCCTCTTCTCCTCTTCCTCTTCTCCTCCAGCCAGAAGCAGCAGCAGCGCCGGCCGTCCGCCAGAAGAAGCAGCAGCGCCGGCCGTCCGCCAGAAGAAGCAGCAGCG